>NC_134402.1:450849272-451127237 GCF_038048845.1 Mixophyes fleayi
CAGTCTTGGCCGCAGACTAACAGAGGGTCGTGAAGTGCGTACCGACTGGGGAGAACCCAGGAAAGCGGAGTGAAGTCCAGGCAAGGGTCGAGGGCTGGCAGCAGAAAAAGAATCCAATAAACAACCCGTGGTCAAGGGTCATGAGCAAACAGGAAAGTCGGTAAACACGCCAGAGGTCGGGGTCACAAGAAACACAGGCAGGGTCCAAATCCAAGCAAGGGGTCAAACATTGGAAATCCAACAGAATATCCAAAGGACAGTAACAAGGAGAAGAGCAGGTCAGCAGAACTGGTAACAGAGCGCTATAACCGGCAGTGAGGCTACAGACCTCACTGCCTTAAATACCAGCATCAGCCAATCAGAGCCTAGCTCTGAAATTACATACAGCCCCTGCTTAATTAATGATGCTCCATTTGAATTAGCCCACATGCTTGTGTCTATTTCTGCGCACGCGCCCGGCTGTCCACAGCCGCAGGGACGCGGCGCTGCTACCGCTGGCGTCCGACCGTTGGTGTCCGACCATTGCCTTGGTCGGGTAGACTCCGGAAATGACGTCTCGGTGTCAAGGTGACAGCCAGGACGTCAGAGGGCACCAGAAGCGAGCCGCGGAGGCTGTGAGTACCGCCGCGGCTCGTAACAACTGTACAGAGAACTCACGCACATCAGTCCCTGCCCCATTGGAGCTTACAATCTAAATTCCCTAACATACACACAGACATAGAACAAGAGAGACTAAGGTCAATTTAATAGCAACCAATTAACCTACTAGTATGTTTTGGAGTGTGGGAAGAAAGCCACACAAACACGGGAAGAACATACAAACTTCACACAGATAAAGCCATGGTCAGGAAACAAACTTATGACTCCTGTGAGGCAGAAGTGCTAACTACTAAGCCACCGTGCCGCCCAAATATACATGAACAAATGCTGGTTAAAGACTGAGTGGAAAGCATGTGAATTGTGTTACTCTGAAAACGTGAATGCCAGTGTATTCCTTTTAACATTAAGTAGTAATTTGAACTCATATGCCCATCAGTAGTCATGCAGCTATTCACTAATATTGTATGATATAGAACACATACTGTACAGAGCAGTTTAGGAAATATATAACAACTTATGAGGAGCATCACATATAAACAAGTTATTAAAGATTTAAATCAGGTTCCTGATGAACACATTCCAGAGTTGATTCACAGGCCAATTAGAATATTGACTCTTATGTTTTTGAAGGTTATTTTTTATGATGCATGTAATATATATTGCTATACTACTTTTATAGTTCCATTGCATATTTGTATCAATAGAGCATTTTCTCATTGAAGGATAAAATCCTTTGAGTAAGATTAACATTGATTTATCAGGATTACTTCCATTTCGAAAAAATTGCCCTGTGCTCAATCCATCTTACTTTAGAAATTATTGGCAGTGAGTGACCCAGGAAAAATGGTTTGATGGATTGAATTATACTACTGCACTAACAACATCAGGTGCTAACTGAAAACTTCTGTGTAGACACTGTAGACACTGTCTTCTACAGAATGCCCTATCTGCAGTCAACAGCTTTCCTTCTCTTTTAAAAGTCAATGAAATGCCCCAGTATTTATCATCATCATCATCACCATTTATTTATATAGCGCCACTTATTCCGCAGCGCTGCACAGAGAACTCATTCACATCAGTCCCTGCCCCATTGGAGCTTACACTCTAAATTCCCTAACATACACACACAGACAGACAGAAAGAGAGAGAGAGACTAGGGTCAATTTGATAGCAGCCGATTAACCTACTAGTATGTTTTTGGAGTGTGGGAGGAAACCGGAGCACCCAGAGAAAACCCACGCAAACATGGGGAGAACATACAAACTCCACACAGATAAGGCCATTGTAGGGAATTGAACGCATGACCCCAGTGTTGTGAGGCAGAAGTGCTAACCACTTAGCCACCATGCTATGTTCAAGGCTAAGCTGACGTTGCAATTATTCAACACAAATGGAAATCATTACTTGCATATGTGACAGAAGAGGGAAGTGGAAGTTTTATTTATTTGAATAGCAAGTTAATGGAGGAGCCACCTGTTAGAAAAAGGAAAGCCTCTTCTGTGACGAGCTTTGCTGGACTCTTGCAGACATCATTAGACCTCAGGCGTTATTCCGTTTAAAAATCAAAAACCTGCTCCTAGACTTCTGTGGGGTGGAAAAACAAAATGACCTCCACCCTAGATACAGATAAAAGATAAGTGACAGGAAAACAATTTCTGATATTTTCTAACACAGTGACTGTCTGAAACTTTCAAGCAATCAGAGCTCATATGAGAGTCAATATCCGAGGTGCTTTTAACAAGGTGGTGTCTGTTCTTTAAAGAACTTTAGTAATTTTAGTTGCAATCATAGCTTATAGAACTTTGAGCAAGAGTTAAAGAGCCACAGGTTGCCCAAGTTTACCCAATCTCTAATAGTTTAGAGGATCAATATAGCCATGTTAGTAGCATAGTGTTTATAGGAAGCTATTAAAACTTACTAATATTCAGAGGATAATCATTACCAAAATTAATATTTTTAGATGTACTCTTACTGAATTGCAATGCAGTCAGGGGCAACCTGGGCTTTGGGACAGGGGGGCATTTGCCCCCTGGGCCAGTCTCATAGTGGGCTACCTTGGGCTGGGTCACTGGGCCACCTGCATTTCTTTCATTTAAAATGTTCCTAATTAAGCTGCTAAGTTGAGACTTGCCACCAGGCTAAATTGTGCCAGCCCTCACCTGAATGCAGTGGATCGCATTGTATCTGAACAAAAGACTATTTGTCCTTCATTGTAATCTGATGACTTCACATCACATTGCAAATCAATTTCAGAAATGTCATTATTGCACAAGCCCTAGGCCAGCTGCCAGAGGTTGAAACCCAACCCTAATAAGCCACTTCAATAAAATGACATAGTCATAGTAGTTTAAGGGAATTTACATAGCCACTCCACAGTAGTATTTTGGGGTGCCACATAAAACTGACCCATAAGCCTTTGCTGTAATTTTGCACCTGCAGTGCAAGGCAAGTCACAAAACTATCTCCCATCTCCTAGCCCTCTCATGAGTGGTTTTTCCCAGCTCCACTCGATTGGATTAAAACCAAGGGGAAAAAAAGTCTACATGCATTTTTGCAGGAATTTAGTCTATTGTTAGAGGTCCAAAGTTAGGCACTACCTCTAGCTGCTGATTAGGAGGGAACCTTAGTAGGCTCTTTCCTGGTTCTAGTGGTGTGGTGGGGACCAGATGACCCTTTTGTCTCTTTTATCTCTAGGTAATGTGCGTCCAAACATCATTGCGATGTTCAGCTGTCAATATTCCTAGGTATTACACTTCCCAACATCGTACTTTTCCTGTACGGCTCTATGGGGTGTATGGTAAAATCCACAATGTTACATAACTCGCAAAGTGCCCCCAAAACTGTTCCAAAGGCAGTCCATGGCACATCAACAGGAATTGAATAACGTTAGAGTTTTTTTCCCCACTGCACCAGGAGTTCCAGGATTAGACATTACCTTCTAGACTCATGCTACCTCATGTGGGTCAGGTTAGGATACTCAACACTATACAAGAGGCTTTTTGAAATATATTTTTTTACTATTCCATCTAGCTTCCGTAGTAGGACATTAAATAATTTGCCCATATCATGGACATAAACTGGTTATTCTGTATTATTTTATATCACTTTATACTTTTGAAAAGAAGAAGATTTCCAATATCACCATGTTGCTTAATTTTAAAATCTGACAACCTGATTTGCCGTAGACTTGAATGAAATCACAAATTACTAAAACCATCTCAAAGAAATGGGGTTTTCAGGCCATGTACATGAGTCACATAGACATTTAAAATTCAATTTTATTGTGAACCAGCATGCTTTTAATAGACCAGCAGCTATGTGCATGAGTGATATGCATTAGTAATAGTATTTAGCAAAATACAAAAAAAATCCCACTGGGATTTTGCAGATAGAGCTAGTTTGGAATAAAATATACAAGTAATCCATACAACAAGGGCTGAGCTGAATGTACTTTTATTTTAATCTTGCCTGTTGTAATTTAATTAGGCCCCTGGGTACTTCATTATCAGAAGACTATTCGCTGATGATATTGCTGCCGTATAATTTCACCATAAATTTTGCAAACTCCCTGGTTGTTACAGGAAAATAATGGTTATGTGAGATAATAATTACCCTACATTCTATTCCTCTGGAAGTTATGTTTATCATTGGGATCTGCTTAGAAATTATGTCTGTGAAACATGGCTAGTGGTTTATTCTGTATCATATAACCAACGCATTTCACTTTTTGCTATAAATAGGTTACAGTAAGTTTCTGTGAAAAAAAATAAACTTTGTATATATTAGGTGAAGTGAAAACAAGGCCCTCTAGTAATAAACCATAATGAACAACTTCCTAATTACATTGCACACATTAGAGGGATTGTTTCCTGAGGGGGACTCATCGTGAAGTTAACAGGCAATAGTTTAAGTTCCACTTCATTTGAAAGTGTACACTCAGGGAACAGAAAATGCTGCCAACAAAGAATTGTTCCAAAAACACATTGGTTTTTAATTTATTATGTTGAACAACAAAATTAGCAACAAGTGAGATTTGTTTTATCATATAGACTTGTCGCATATTAGTACAATACCAGGTAAAGAGGACAATTACAAGAATCAAAGCTTAATAAATCAAAACTCGGCAAACCTAGGATTTGTAGAGGGGGCACGACCAGCATTCACACGCATAGCTATAATTTTCTAAAAATAAACAAGCAATACTGTATGCATTACAAAGTACTGAGTGAATATGACACTCACCCAATAGCGGGACTGCCCCATCAGAATAAGGACAGTTGGTAGGAATCTCTGTTTTAACCTGTTCTTGTAGCTTTCATTACCTAATGCTGCTTGTGTCATAAAATTCAACATAAAATTTAAAGTACTCACATTTAATAAATAGACCTATTCCCCCAATTGACCTCTAACATTAAATAAATAGTACTCACATTAATAAATAAACCTATTTCTACTCCAATACTCCCTGACATTAAATAATTAATATTCAAATTTAATAAATCACCCTCCTCCACAAACCCAAATTCAATTAATAGCCTCAAGCCACCCCAGCATTAAATTAAATGTCCAATCACCCCACCTTATTATTATTATTATTATTATTATTATTATTACCATTTATTTATATAGTGCCACTAATTCCGCAGCGCTGTACAGAGAACTCACTCACATCAGTCCCTGCTCCATTGGGGCTTACAGTCTAACACACAAACACACACAGACATACAGACAGACACAGACAGACAGACACACAGACAGCCTAGGGTCAATTTGTTTGCAGCTAACCTACCAGTATGTTTTTGGAGTGTGGGGGGAAACCGGAGCACCCGGAGGAAACTCACGCAAACACAGGGAGAACATACAAACTCCTCACAGATAAGGCCATGGTCGGAATTTGAACTCATGACCTCAGTGCTGTAAGGCAGAAGTGCTTACCACTTAGCCACCGTGCTTAAATAAATGGGTCCCACTATGAAATCCCCCAACCAATAAACTTCCACCGTATTAACCGCATTAATAATTTAAAAGCACCCACGCACCATTAAATGATTAGGCTCCACCCTCACTACACCATTAAGTTAATAGCCCACACCCCACCCACTTTATATTAAGATCCTCCCCTCACACTCACCTTATTCTATCTAGCGTTGTATATTGCGGGTCAGAATTTTCTGCCCGTCTCTCTTGCTACAGGTACACGTAGGATAGCAGATGTCATGTGAGACATGTGTCAGTAGTGAAAATAGGAGAATGGTGGGCACACACATAGGATAAGGTAGGATCAGGATGTTCCATGGCCACATGCAGTAAGGTGACTGGTACTGGCGCAGGAACCAGCCACCTGGATGTAATCCTGAGCTGAGTTCATCCTTGAAAGTCTAAATTTAAACTGAAATGACTCCTTGACATTAATAATTATTCTACATAAAAAACTGTCACTGTTAATTTAAAAAGACATACATTTTTTAAAAAAATACAGAGAGCATGGAACACCCTTCAACTTGTATAACTAGTCCGGGAACCAACCAGCCACAACTGATTATCATTACACCATGAAAACCATTGCGGAGCTAAAAATAGAGAATAGATGGTAAGAATTGTATCTGGCATGCTCAATATGGAGAGAGGTATGGTGCAGTTGGTCAATAGTGGAAAATTAAGACATTTCTAGTGGCAAAAATATCCCAAACAAATCTTGAATATCCATGACTGTCTCTGGCAGTTAGAGACAGTTCGCAACTCTGCAGGTCTGAGCGGTGTTGTACCAGTGACAGATACCATTGATCACTACCACTTTATTTTAAGTGTTAGGGGGTTTTAGCAACAGTGTTGAGTGTCCTGACAGCTCAGCAATGCAGTGCAATTACTGCTGCTTTTGAGCTAATATTGCTGTTTAGTAAAAGCTGCCGTACACTAGGGATCAATAGAACATAATTATTTAGGAAGTCAATTTATTTGTCTTTTTCAGCATAATCACCACTTTTGTTTTTAGCCTTATTATTCTTCCTTTTGCATTTCTCCTTTTATGAATGCATCTAAGGAAAGTTTTGTCACCTTTCTTTATTGACTGTAGGAGATTTTTCTCTTTGCAGCTTTTTATTGTGTGGTCAGCCTATTTCAGGCTGGCTTTATAGGATTTGTTTGTGCTGCTCTATTACGGTCTGAATGTAGTTTTTACATTCAGCCTTCTTATAAATCTTAAAGCTTACATTGTAAACATTTTAAAATATACTTCTGTAAAATTTTGCAAAACATATATCAGACAGCAGGTTCGGTCAGTAGAGAAGAGCAGAATAGCAACAAGATTTTACATGAATTGAGTTTAGTGGTTTAAATGGCTGTTCTGGTGCAAAGTTTCTAGAACGAAAACTACCAGATCCACATTTATTTTTGCCATTCTATGTAATTCCACTCTGCATTGGATCCAAGCATTTACATTTTGTTGATTTTATAGCCTATGAATAAAACTTGGATGTTGACAGACAATCGCTCTGTTGTATTGTGTGGTTGGGGTAGGACCTGGAACATTAAATAATTAGTGAATAATAAATAGTGAATAATTTATGGCACAGCTAATGCAATAGGACCTGCTTCTAAGAGGGGTACTTAAGCAGCATTAAATCCATTTTCTATTGCAACATTATAACAATACATGCAAGGCCTGGTTAATCTACTGATGTAAGTTCTTTGGCGTGAAGTAGCTCTGCGCATGCTCAGAAATGGGCTTGATGGCAATTAACACAAGTGCTTAAAATGAATGACTGACTGCAAATGACACTTACTACAGCCTACAATAAAAAGGGCCAACGCAAAGGGTGTGGGTATGGCATATCGATGCTGAGTACCCTGACAAGACTTACCCCGACATATTCAGTCCAAATGCCTCCTTTGATGATGACTGTTCGGGCCACTGACTTGAACCAATCTGTCACACGCTGGACTCCCGCTGTCTCCGCGGGAGCCGGCGCCAGTCCCCGCTGACTCTGGAGGTTTCCTCCACCAGGATTCTCCCCCTGTGTAACAAAAACTCACTTACCTGGTTCCACGCCGCTGCCACCGTCCAGCGCTGTCTGTTCCCCTCTTCCGTTCAGCGCTCAGTGTTCTGCGCATGCGCAGAACTGTCTAGTCCTTTTCTGTGCTCTCACTGCCCTCTATTGGCTGCCTAATAGGAACTGCACTATATCTAAACCCTATGACCAGAACTCAATGCTGGTTCTTTCAGTCAGTCCCTGACTCTAGTATTGGATACAGCTCCTGTGTTTTGCTCCTCTCCGAGGTTCCAAGCCGCTATTCCTCCGGGAACACCACCTCTGGTGGCTTCGCTACCGAAGCTCCGGCCAGCACCCCCCAAGTGGCAACTATATTCTACGCCTGCAAGCCAACTTCCGAGTATCTACGTTGCAGTATCTCCCTGCTATTTCCACTCCCAAGTGGCAACGTCGCTAAAACATTACCGGCATCATCTCGATCAAGTGGCAAGTTTATCCCTCATTGATTCTACGCTCTCTCTATTGTGGTTCACTGGGAACTTCCTTAGGGGACCGCGACCTGCAAGTGGAAGCCGCAAAAGCCCATATTCCCTTGCGGGAATCACTGGTGAACACCTTTCACTTGTTAGACTCCGCGCCCCTAGCGAGAGTAACGCCAATCCCGGCTGAACTACTAGGATCCGGTTTTAACCCTACTGGTACGTGACACTAAGAACCAGCCATGTCAGATCCTGATAGAGAACCTTCCGCCAAGGATATGCTTCAACACTTGGTTGGAAGAGTGGAGCGCCAAGATGCGGTTCAGATGCAACTTTTACAATGTCTGCAAACTCTGGCTACCCGTTTAGACGCACTACAGGTGGCTCCGCCTCAGCCGGCTATTCAACCACAACCACAAGTCGCTGAGGGTCCTCCTGCAGCTGCTTCCTCTCTGCGTTTGCCAACTCCCTCCAAATTTGATGGTGACCCTAACTCCTGCCGTGGTTTTTTAAACCAATGCTCCATCCAGTTTGAGTTATTACCTCAGAATTTTCCTACCTCCAGGTCTAAAGTGGCTTATATGGTCTCACTCCTATCCGGCCAAGCCCTAGCATGGGCCTCTCCTCTATGGGAGCGTAATGACGAACTCCTCAACGATGTTACAGCCTTCACCTCAGCATTCCGGAGGATTTTTGACGAACCAGGACGAGTAACATCTGCTGCTACAAGCATCCTAAGACTCCGTCAGAACTCACGGTCTGTGGCTCAATACGTTATTGAGTTTCAGACTCTATCCTCCGAACTCCAGTGGAATGATGAGGCGCTTGTCGCTGCCTTTTGGCAAGGGCTGTCAGAGAAAATCAAGGATGCCCTTTCAACTCAAGAATTACCTCCCACCTTAGACGCATTAATTTCTCTCTGCAACCGGGTAGATCTCCGGCTCCGGGAAAGATCGTCCGAGAAAGACTTTCCTAGACGTACTACCCTCCGGCTAGCTCCGCGCTTTCAGCCACCCACGTCTACGGATGAGCCTATGCAACTGGGGCGCTCCCGTTTAACTCCGGATGAAAGGGAGAGAAGGATGAAAAACAAATTATGTCTATATTGTGGAGATTCTGGTCACCTCCTGGTTTCTTGCACCCGGCGTTCGGGAAACGACAAACCCTAGCCTGCACTGGAGAGGTCAGTCTGGGGACTTTTACTTCCTCTCCAACTTCTTTTCCAGATCTAACCTGTTCTTTTCCTGTCACCTTGCATCTTCTTTCAGGGCCCAGGTCGTCCAAAGCCTTGTTGGATTCAGGAGCAGCTGAGAACTTTATATCACAATCGTTAGTAACACAACTTGCGCTACCCACTGTTGCGCTGAGGAGGCCCATGGCCACCACTGGCATCGATGGCTCCCGTCTCCCTCACGGCAGTATTCTTAGACGTACCAGACCTATCTCCATGCAAGTGGGGGCCCTCCACTGGGAAAAAATTTCCTTTCTCGTCCTGCCATTGACCATCAGCCCAATCATCCTTGGATTACCATGGCTCCATCTTCATTCACCCCATCTGGATTGGCCCTCATCACAAATCATCGCATGGGGCCCAGCATGCTCTCACCACTGCCTGACACCAGTCAAGCCTCTCGGCTTCACGCAAATTCCAGAACCCACTACGGTTATCCTACCGCACCAGTATTCTTCGTTTGTGGATGTCTTCTCCAAAGTCTCTTCCGAGCGTCTACCACCCCACCGACCTTGGGACTGTCCCATCGATCTCCTTCCGGGGAAAACCCCTCCTCGAGGCCGAGTCTATCCGCTCTCACTACCCGAGACAGAGGCTACTACACGTTACATCGAGGAAAATCTGCAACGCGGCTTCATTAGACCTTCCTCATCACCTGCCGGAGCGGGGTTTTTCTTTGTGAAGAAGAAAGATGGAGCACTCCATCCTTGCATCGACTACAGAGGCTTGAACACCATCACTATTAAAAACCGCTACCCTATTCCTTTGATCACCGAGCTATTCGATCGCATCAAGGGTGCGAGGATCTTCACTAAACTCGACCTCCGCGGTGCATACAACCTGATTCGGATACGCTCTGGGGATGAGTGGAAGACGGCTTTTAATACACGGGACGGGCATTACGAATACCTGGTAATGCCGTTCGGCCTATGCAACGCTCCTGCTGTTTTTCAAAGCTTTATTAACGAAATCTTCCGTGATTTACTATATTCCTACGTAGTGGTATATCTAGACGATATCCTAATATTCTCCAGAGACCTTTCCTCTCACCGCCTACATGTGGCTGAAGTTCTTTCCAGATTACGCATCAACCATTTATTCTGTAAATTGGAGAAGTGCATTTTCGAGGCCTCTAAATTGCCTTTCCTGGGCTATTTAGTGTCTGGATCAGGCCTACAAATGGATCCCGGGAAAGTTCGTGCTATAATCGACTGGCCCCAACCAACCACACTCAAAGCCATTCAACGTTTCCTGGGTTTCTCCAATTACTATAGACGGTTTATTGCTAGTTATTCCTCTATTGTGGCACCTCTGATAGCTCTTACCCGTAAAGGAGCAACACCACAGGTTTGGTCCCCAGAAGCATTGGAAGCGTTCCATTCCCTCAAAAGAGCCTTTTCCTCTGCACCTATCCTCCAGCAACCCGATATTTCTCTTCCTTTCTTTCTAGAAGTGGATGCATCCTCCGCCGGTGTGGGGGCAGTCCTTTCTCAAAAAAACTCCCAAGGCAGGTTCCATCCATGTGCATTCTTCTCCCGCAAATTTCTGCCAGCAGAGAGTAATTATGCCATCGGAGACAAAGAACTTCTGGCCATGAAATTGGCCCTAAACGAGTGGCGCTATCTTTTGGAGGGGGCTCGTCATCCACTTACGATCTTCACGGATCATAAAAACTTACTCTATCTCCAGACAGCCCAATGCCTGAATCCACGTCAAGCCCGCTGGTCGCTTTTCTTTACCCGATTTGATCTGCGGGTCACTTTCAAACCCGGAATAAAAAATAAGAAGGCGGATGCATTATCTCGGGCTTTTCCAGGTAATCTGGGAACAGACACTTTGCCGGAACGTCCTATCTTGGACTCTAAATGTCTAAAATTATTTTCAACAACTCCAGCTCCTATTCCCCCTCAGGGGAAAACTTTTGTTCCTCCTCATTTACGGAAGAGTCTCCTACGCTGGTCCCATGTTTCACGATTCGCAGGCCATCTTGGCTCCCGTAAAACATCAGAATTACTCTCTCGACAGTACTGGTGGCCCAATTTCCACTCTGAAGTTAAAGATTTCGTGGCTGCCTGTCCTACCTGTGCTCAAAACAAAACCCCCCGCCAAGTCCCACAGGGGCTACTCCACCCTCTTCCACTACCTACCAAACCGTGGACTCATATTAGCATGGATTTTATCACTGACTTACCCCCAGCTAATAAATTCAATACCATCTGGGTCATTGTGGACCGCTTCTCTAAAATGGCACACTTCGTTCCACTCATCGGCCTTCCGTCCTCAGTATGCCTGGCTCAACACTTTGTAAAGGAGATTTTCCGACTGCATGGCTGTCCCGCGGAGATTGTCTCGGATCGTGGGGTGCAGTTTGTCTCAAAGTTCTGGAGGTCCCTTTGTCATCTTCTGGGCATCCGTCTGAAATTCTCCTCCGCGTATCATCCCCAGACCAACGGCCAGACGGAAAGAGTAAACCAAGATCTTGAAACGTTTCTCAGGATATTTTCCTCAGCCAATCAGAGGAATTGGATGGATTTATTGCCCTGGGCAGAATTTGTTCACAATAATTCCTTTCATGAATCCACATCATCCACTCCCTTCTCCGTGGTATTTGGGCACCATCCTCGCATGCCAGAATTTTCAGCCCCCCCTCCCACCCAAGTACCAGCAGTTAACACTCTTCGGCAGGACTTTCTATCCATCTGGTCTCGAGTTCGGAAGGCGCTTAAAAAATCCTCCACTCGCTACAAGTTAGCGGCAGATAAGAAACGCAGAGCTGTTCCTCTGTTGAAGATTGGCGACAAGGTATGGTTATCTACAAAGAATATTCGTCTTAAAGTACCCTGTATGAAACTGGCTCCTCGCTACATTGGTCCTTATAGGATCATTCAAGTAATCAGTCCGGTTTGTTTTAAGTTACGACTACCATCCACTCTGCGTATTGCTAATGCCTTTCATATTTCCCTATTGAGACCGCTCATCATTAATCGATTCATCTACTACTCCTCTTTCCCTCCAACAAACTGATGAATTCGAGATCAGCCATATTCTGGATTCCAAGAGTTCTAGGGGAACAATCAAGTATCTAGTTGACTGGAAAGGGTACGGCCCCGAAGAGCGCTCCTGGGTACGCGCTGCAGACATCTGTGCTCCTCTTCTGCTGAAAAAATTTCATTCCAGTTTTCCGAAAAAACCAGGTCCTAGGTGTTCAGTGTCCACCTTTAAAGGGAGAGGTACTGTCACACGCCGGACTCCCGCTGTCTCCGCGGGAGCCGGCGCCAGTCCCCGCTGACTCTGGAGGTCTCCTCCACCAGGATTCTCCCCCTGTGTAACAAAAACTCACTTACCTGGTTCCACGCCGCTGCCACCGTCCAGCGCTGTCTGTTCCCCTCTTCCGTTCAGCGCTCAGTGTTCTGCGCATGCGCAGAACTGTCTAGTCCTTTTCTGTGCTCTCACTGCCCTCTATTGGCTGCCTAATAGGAACTGCACTATATCTAAACCCTATGACCAGAACTCAATGCTGGTTCTTTCAGTCAGTCCCTGACTCTAGTATTGGATACAGCTCCTGTGTTTTGCTCCTCTCCGAGGTTCCAAGCCGCTATTCCTCCGGGAACACCACCTCTGGTGGCTTCGCTACCGAAGCTCCGGCCAGCACCCCCCAAGTGGCAACTATATTCTACGCCTGCAAGCCAACTTCCGAGTATCTACGTTGCAGTATCTCCCTGCTATTTCCACTCCCAAGTGGCAACGTCGCTAAAACATTACCGGCATCATCTCGATCAAGTGGCAAGTTTATCCCTCATTGATTCTACGCTCTCTCTATTGTGGTTCACTGGGAACTTCCTTAGGGGACCGCGACCTGCAAGTGGAAGCCGCAAAAGCCCATATTCCCTTGCGGGAATCACTGGTGAACACCTTTCACTTGTTAGACTCCGCGCCCCTAGCGAGAGTAACGCCAATCCCGGCTGAACTACTAGGATCCGGTTTTAACCCTACTGGTACGTGACACAATCCCTATGACGGAAAAAGGCGGCAGCAGTTTACGACATCACTGGCACAGCTTACGGTATTATCGCTGCTGTTAAGGGGGTAATGTAAGTATGCGCCCATGTACATTGTAGTTTACAAAGCCTTCTACATTGAACAGATGGACCACCTGGTCGAAATGTCACAGACCACTTTTTTATTTTATTTATGGATGTAGCTCCTTCCTAACTGGATAAGTGCCACAAGACTGGTAGAAAGCAGATGTGGTACCCATCTTTTAAAATAAACAAGAGCAGAACCAGAAAATAATAAACTTGGGAGTCAGACTTCAGTGATGGGATTCTAAGTAGAGATGTTCACTGACCCCCGTTTTCTGGTTTTGGTTTTGGAACTGAATTAACTTCATGTTTTGGTTTTGGTTTTGGCAAAACCACCCTTGCGTGTTTTGGTTTTGGATCCCTATTTTTTTCTAATATCCCTATTTTTTTTCTAAAATCACATCATTTTGATTTTTTTCCCCCTACATTACTATTAACCTCAATAACACTTTTCAAGTCATTAAAATAATAATTTCAAGTCATTTGCAGTCAATTGTGACCACCTCACAGGTCACAATATTATTTTTATACACTTTCAAACAAAGACTGCAGCGACCTGGCTGGATGGTAAGCGACAAAGCAATGACACAAACACACGGCAGTTTAGAGCACATCTAGGAAACATTGTCACACAGCAGTGGCAGAAGAGAAAAGTGGTGCAAGATGGAATTGTCCTTGGGCCCTCCCACCCAATCTTATGTAAGATATTGAAAAAGACATGTACAGTTTAACAAAGCAAAGACTCCAGCGATAAGCAGTGCCACTTTTGTGGCTGAAGTTCTTGGTTTGTTTGGCCCCCAAAAACAAGCTAACAATGGGCTTAAGGCACCTAAGCAAGCAGTATTGTTAATGACCTCTACTGTGGCAAATCATGCACCAGTGGAAGCAGTTCTTGAAAGTGATAAGAAGAAGGCCATTGTCATGCCTGGGCATAAGACCAAAAAATCCACCTTTGTATGTGGAATTATTTTTACACCAATGTTGACAACAGCTGTCTAGCCATTTGTAGCATTGTAAAGCCGCAGTCAGTAGAGGTAGGGACCTTAACCATTTAGGAACCTCATCCATGTTACTCCATTTCATGGAAAGCGTTTTGTGAAAATCAGAAACTTATGCCAAAAAATAAAAACAAGCAGTCCAGCATCAGCTACCTCTCTTCTCTCAGCTAGATCCTAGCACCTGTAATCAACACAACTTCATCATCAATATCCTTACAAGTGATTGGAGTTAGTTCTGCATTCAAGTTTCTAAGGCGAGATGACACCTCCCCAATCCAGGACTCCTCAGAAGAATCTTTGAGCGTTATGCCCACTGCTGTTACTCCTGCTGCTGATGGTGGATCTTCAATACACAAGCAGACCAAGAAGAAGACTACTAGTAGATTACAACAATTGACTGTTAATCCTTTGCAAGAGGAAGCAAATTTGAAAACTGTCACCTAGTCGCAAAGCGGATCACAGACGCCATGGTGACTATGCTAGAATCAGATCTGCGTCCAATATTCACTATTAATGCATTTGGTGTTAGACAGTTGCTTGAGGTCTTCTGTCCCTTTTACGAAATTACATTACAACACCATTTTACTACAAAAGCTATTCCTCACCTCTACCAGAAGGTTCGTAAAAATGTAATTATTGGGCTACAAAATGCTATTCTACCCACTGTACACTTAACCACAGATATGTGGACAAGTGGAACTGGGCAAACTAAAGATTATTTGATCGTGACAGCCCACTGGGTTGGTGATTTGCCTTCACCTGCAGGGACAGCAGCAGCATGTACCCAAGAACATCACATTTTCCGAGGCAGGCTACTCTGTGTATCATCTGCTTCACTAAGAGGCATATTATTATTATTATTATTATTATTATTATTATTATTATTATTATTATCGTAGAGTTGTAAGGCACCACAGTGCTCCACAGCACCATACAGTAGGAAAGACAAGGGCATACATAAAACAGGATATATACGTAAAACAAGAACAGACAAGGCAGACAAAATAAATGGAGATATGAAAACAAAGGGTACGAAGGACCCTGCTCATTTGAGAGCTTACATTCTAAAGTGAAGAGGGCACAGTTGATAGTTGTGAGGGTGCATTAGTGTGAATAGTATTATTGATGATAAGGTTACCTCTAAAAAAAGAGATGGGTTTTCAAAGAGCATCTAAAGATTTGAAAGCTGTAGGAAAGTCTGATTGAGCATGGGTAGGGAATTCCATAAGTGGGGAGCAGCACGGTAGTCTTGAAGGCGGGAGTGAGAGGTGGTTATCAGATACGAGACAAAGTGTAGGGCAGAGGTAATACAGCTGACAACCTGTTTGAAATGGGATGTCATTGCAACATGGCTTATCCTGCTTGGACTCTCCTGAGGATATGTGGTTTCTGATAATGCCACCAATATTGTTAGCGCATTACAGCAGGGGGAATTCCATCACATTCCCTGACATGCAGGAGATCCTGTCTGTGTCCCAATATATTTAGGGTCATTTTTGGGATTCTGCAACAGCATGTAGGAGAATGAAGCAGCTGCAAGAAGAATAGAAATCAGGGGGATGTACCTTAGCCAGCACAGTGAAGAATAGTTTCCGTGTTGTGCAAGGTGCTGAAACCACTCGAAGTAGTCACCTGTGAAGAGAGTGCAGACACTGTTAGCATGAGTCAAGTGATTCCCCTAATTAGACTTTTTGAAAAGCAGCAAGAGAAATTGAAGGAGGAAATGAAACAAAGCAATCACGCTAATTATGTTGGACTTGTAGATTAAGTACTTTATTTGATTCACCAGGATCCAACAGTTATCAACATCTTGAAATCGGATCATTACATTTTGACAACTGTACTTGATCCTAGGTTTAAGAGCTATGTCTTCACTTTCTTTCCAACTGACCCAGATCTCAAGAGATGCAATGAGCAAGCTGACAGCTCAAGTGGTACATGACACAATGATGTCTCCTCCTTCAGTTTCTATGGAAATCGCTGATAAAAAAACTTAGCTTTCCCAAGACACCCACTGTTGATGCAGATGAGTCTGCAGAATATTTTGACATTTGGTCTCGTCTAAATGAATTGCCCAAAAATCGTGACAGTTCTTCCATAAAATTAACTACAAATTCCATGAGGAAGGCCATTATCGGCAATTACATCAAAGTGCACAGACTTCTGTGATTATGGATTCCAGCGGGGATGAATTAGTTTTGTTTTAGGATGATATACACACTGATGAGGATGAGTATGATGACAGTGTAGATTGCAGGTGCTCATATCTAGCTGAGAGAAGGGAGCTAGATAATGCTGGTAAGCTTGGTAATATTTTGGCTAGAATGGCATGTAGGCAATTTTAGGTTTTTCTACAATAAACTTTACCTTTTATTAGAGATATGTTTTTTTCTGTAAAATGGTACAAGCTTTTTAGTTACATTTTGGTTTCCCTGACTTAAACCACTATGCACTTGAACATAGGCTTTAGCACATGAGGTAGAGGGATTAGTATCATCATGACTGAGACTGGAGAGTGACAAGGACACTGCCACCCCTCCTGTTTCTGTATGAGCTATGCCACACTAAAATGTGACTGGAGAGTTTTAATAACACTGCCAGCCCTATTATTTGAATTTCTGTTTCAGCACTAAACACTGCCACCTCTCCTATTTATGGGTGAGTTATGGCACAGTATAATGTAACTGCAGATTTTGAAGAACACTGCCAACCCTATTATTTCTATTTCAGCAATGACAATTAGCAATGAAGCTCTCCTGTTTGCTTGTTAGCTATATAACAAAGTGCAATTTGACTGCAGATTTAGACCAAGCCTGCCGACCAAGCCTGCCAGCCCAATTATTTCTATTTCAGCAATGACAATTAGCAATGGAGCAATGGAGATCTGCTCTTTGTGTGTTACCTATATAACACAGTACAATGTGACTGCAGATTTAGAAGACCAAGCCTGCCAGCCCTATTATTTCTATTTCAGCAATGACAATTAGTAATGGAGAAATGGAGCTCTCCTCTTTGTGTGTAACCTATAAAACACAGTACAATGTGATTGCAGATTTAGAAGACCAAGCCTACCAACCCTATTATTTCTATTTCAGCAATGACAATTAGCAATGGAGCTCTCCTGTTTGCATGTTAACTATTGAACACCATACAGTTTGACTGCAGGTTTACACCAAGCCTGCCAGCCCTATTATTTCTCTTTCAGCAATAACAGTTAGCAATGGAGCAATGGAGCTCTCCTGAATGTCACTGGAGACTTTGAAGAACACTGCTACCCTTCCTCTTTCTCAATTCCGAGAGCGCACAAAAGAACCAAGCCAGCTCAGCTCGGCTCAAAACTCGGATCTGCTAAGTTCAGTTCTTGGGGATCCGAGCCTGAGCATCTCTAGTTCTGAGGGATGCAATTTGAAAATAAGTTGTTGAAAGTAATTTGATAATATTATGGTGATAATTTGTAAGCACAAATTGCATAAAATCTCTTTGTTTTGCAATGAAAGCTCTGGATGGTCTGCTCATTACATTTCAAGGTACCTAACCTCCTCTCTCATGAGGTGCCTCAGAATCCTGAATGTGTGCTTCAACATGTAGAGAGTCAGGAATTCTTCAGAGGTGCATTACGCTAAAGTGGATCTATAACACCAAAGGTCAACCTGTGGAAAAGTGAAACAAAAGCAGACCTGGAAAATTGCACCTCCTGCTTGTTCTGCCACAAAATTTGATTTTAACAAAATTTGCTTCTCTGATACCACCCCTTTCAGTCAAATAAACTTTTCTATTTTACCTAATGTATTGTTCTGATAAGCCTAACTTTTTCATCAGTTTTTTTTCAGATCACAACTAACTTTGATTCGCTCCAATTTGCTGGGTAATGACAAATATTCTATATACCCTTTAAAAACTCTGAGGGAGCAGTTGGCAGAAAAATACAGCCTGGTAGTGAGGTACAAGCTGAGGTCAAGGGACTATAGAAGGTGGAATATTGATGGTCAAACGCAAGGTCAAGGGATTAGAGAAGGTAGAATAATGATGGACAAAGCCGAGGACAAAGAATTGGAGAATGCAGAATCGTCAAACAAAACAAGTCTTCTTCAACGCACAACCAGAGAAAACTATAAGAAAACTTTGCTCCTGCAAAGGTTTGATAGAATGGAAAAAATTTATAAAGGCTAAAAGCAGATGAGAAAAATGTCTTGACCTTTTCTTAGCAGTGTAAGGATTACAAGCAATGAGAGAACAGGTTTGTAGCTGTCATTATGAATTGTCTGACAGTTGTCATCTGGATCTAGTATTGTGAATCCTCACAGAAATTGTTTTCTGACAGCTGTCACCTGGAGCTAGAGTTGTGAATCCTCACAGGGTGCTTCAAAAATGTAATTTTGGAGTCTTTATTGTGGTCATATAAACTGGGTACAGCTATGAAAAATACTGGACAGTTACTTGCCATCTCTGCTCTGTACAAGCCATCAATTACCAAAATTATGCAGATATAACAAATTTGAAAAGCATAATTTCTAAAGCTATTGCTTTTGCTCAGTGTGCATTTTGGGAGTGTTCCAGAATGTGTCCAATTGTACATTTTTAACAGTGATATTTCACCATGGCTGGTTTGGATTTTTTCTTTGGAATTATTGCAAACATAAAATTATAATGACCATGGTTCTCAACTGCTGACCCCTTAATTATCCTACAAGAGTTCATCAAGATGCTTTCTTCTCTATTCAAAATAATAAATGTCACATCAAATTCCAACTTTCCTACCACTTTTTCAATTAAACTTTGAATTTTTAGTTTTAAAATTTTGTTTGGATTATCTTAATTTATAGCTTTAAATAATTGTTAAAATGTGTGGACACTGCATTCAGTTGATGAATTATCCTTTCTGACCTCACAGCTAGAACTAATTTCACAGGGCCGGCTACCATTAGAACATAAAGCCTAAATTGCCTCTATAGCTGGTTCCCAGAGGTTGCCAGATCCATGCAGAAAAGCAATGTGACTGTTCTGGACAACCCAGGGCTATGGGAAAGGAGGAATAAGTAAGATTGGGACTCATGGAGTGGATACTTTGCCATTGCAGTAGTCCCAATATAAAGGAGAGAAATACATTTAAAGAGCAAAAAGAGATACAGACACACACATAATTTTTAAATAAAGCTTAATTAAATAAAATGCTCAATTCCCAATTCTTCATTCACCACTTTATTACAGTATAGAAAAATTATCATTTCATGTTTTTTTTTGTAATACTACATATTTTAGGGTTTTTCAGGGTTTGTCTTTCCACATTTGGAATTGGACTTTGTAAGAGAGAAAAAAGAAGTAAAGCAATTCTCTTATATCTAGTATTTTGTATATCTATTGATATATTATATGATAAACAAGGGTTTCAGGGAGTCTTTTTAAGTAAAGTGCCTCTAAGAGGAACACACAGATGTTACTGTGCCCCCACCAAAGAGGCACTAAAGCTGAACTGAGCATTCACTATGGCAGGATGACCCCCTCGCACCTTCTCTCCCAATTATAGTGGAAACAGTCCAGACTGCTGGGCCTTGAAGTGGAGGATATATTGCCCCTTTTTTTTTATATTGATTTTGACTTTAAACAGCACCAATCATGTGAAATCATGTTAGCGATCTGCACTTTAACAAAGAAGTGCATTTCTATATACACTCTGAGCAATGTAATTGTGAAGATCCCACGGACAGTTTAGAAGAGTCAGAAAGAAATGTTCAGATAAAACCATTTTCAATGATCAGTGTATTTTTCTCTTTTGCACATATGCGCCTAAATACAGGGAGGAGGTTAACATATTGATCTATGCCGAGGAACATCATCAAGGTGCTTCTGTGAAAAGCCATGGTGGTTTGCGGTGTGCATTATGTGCTTTATAAATGATTTCCTGATTCTAATTCTCCTACATGGCATTATCTAAAGGTTACAATTTGCCAACTGCTATAACTCCACCCCCTTAATACATGACTACACAACAACCCCAAGCTACTAAAAGTAATTCTTGCCCTCCATGCAGCATAAAGCCCCTCCCCCTCTTTAATTATGTCACTGTTCTATCTATTTCTCCATTCTAGAGCTTGCTTTTACAAGGAAAATGATCTCGTTTGTCTGGGCATCATACCTTATGTCTGGGATTTCTTTGTACAGCACCGGGTACACTTCAGCTCAGTATAATTACAATGTTACATGCACACTGACAAAGAGCAATTTACATCAATCTCTGTGTTTACATGGCAGCAAATGTACATTATACAGCTTTAATTACATTGTTTGATCCTTACAATCCTGGAATACTTATTGTATTGTAAATGATGCACTTACAGTGCTTGTCAAGGTGGCTTGAAGGGGCTGCACACTTACTTAAATTATTTTTCATCTCTGAGTCCTCCGTTGTGGACAGTATGATAATCTCTCCTCAGGAGTGAACTTGACAGTCTTTGTGCTAGTTCTCGCTTTGTCCTTTTGAGTACCTATTGTTTCTTTCTGTTCACAGCTAGAATATAGATCACATAAATGTCCTTTGAGGCAATATGTCTTTCTGTTTACATGCATTATTCATTTATACCCTAATGATGAATTTGTTCAAGTAAATACACTCAATGTCTTAGTTGTTTTCTGTCTTGTGAATTAGCCGTGGTGCAGTCTCAAATAAGAAAATAAATAAATGAAATTTTATAATCAATGGAAACAATATTTATTTTAACTGAAGAACAATTGTAAATTTTGATAGATGAAAAACTAATGTGTGTACAATTGCGGCAGCCATTCGATTTGGACATTCTCATTTTTTAAGTTATATCTGTACCTTAGAGGCATCTTGATAGCATTGAGCAGTGTCGAACTGGGGCATGAAGGGCCCACCGGGGGACTGCAATGCTAGGGGCCCACAATAGGGGGTGTGGCCAGCCATCATAGAGGTGTGACCCGACACTAGTGGGGGAGTGGTCAGCCCACGAAGGACAGCTAGCACCATAGTGTAGTATATAAAGAATGTAGTGTATATATAAAGAGTACACAGTGTTGACCTGCCCCTTAGATTAGCAGAACAGTCACCAAAAATCGGGATTGTCCCATTAGACCAGGCTTGGCTAACCTGTGGCACTCCAGGTGTTGTGAAAGTGCAAGCCCCAGCATGCTTTGCCAATATATAGCAGCTTATTGCTGGAAGGGTATGCTGGGACTTTCACCTGGAGTGCCACAGGTTAGCCAAGCCTGCACTAGACTCAGAACATTTGACAGGGTGTCCTATTGTTCTTGTCACTTTTACCATCTGTGGCTGCTGGTTTCTTTAGTTATGGTTTGTCTGTATCCTGGAATGTTGAGGGCCCTATTTGGAAAAAATAATGGGTACATTTAGAAAATTCCAACCAGCTTCGGCATTAAATAAATAGGACCCACAATTAATACTTAGGCCTTCCTCCAGACCCAACATTAAATTAATAGTATTCCCATTTAATAAATAAACCTGATACCCTCCCTCCAAACAGCCCCAGCAATACATTTTCAGCATTTACATTTAATACATCCATTTCCCACAACCATTCCCAGCATTAAAAAATATTCACATTTAATAGATAGCCCTCCTCCCCACACTCAGCCCCACATTCAATTCTAGACCCAAAACACCTTAGCATTAAATTAAAGGTCCCATCACCCCCTCACTATAGTGTTCTCTATGCAGCCCACTCTCTATAGTTAAGCATAGGCAGCCCCCCTCCCTATAGTTTAGCATAGGCAGCCCCCCTCCCTATAATTTAGTGTAGAACGGCAGCCTACCTATAGTTAAGTATAGTCAGTCCCCCTATGCCACACAGTAGTGCCCCCAAACAATATTATTCCACACAGTAGTGCCCCCAAACAATATTATGGCACAAAGGAGTGCCCTTAATGTTATCCCACACATTAGTGCCCCCCCAAACTATATTATGCCACACAGGAGTGCCCCCAATGATATCCCACACAGTAGTACCAAAAGTTCACAAATGCCACACTATAGTGTCCCCAATTCATATTATACCTGCAATAGTGCCACTAAATGTGTATATATATATATACACACACACATATATATGTATAGCTGTCATATACACCCGGGAGCTGCGGCTGGAGAGTTTACTCTGCATCATCTGGTATGCAGTATAAGCTGTTTGTGTTTTTGGAGGTGTACTCATAAGATTAACCCATTTGGTGCCGGGCTAATAAATGATCCTGGTGGAGGTTTTATCACATGTGGTGATATAGTACATAAACTCTATTACACTATATGTGTTTTTCTATTTTTTGACCCACATTATCGCTACTGTTGGAGAGGGGGAGATATTACCTCAGAAGAGGAACTCCGTTTCTACCACACGATCATTGATTTCATCTATATGGTACGAATTTTATTACATCTTCCCATATTACTATCAATACTACACATTGGAGCGCCATACTTGTTTATCTATCCGCAGTTACTACATCCCTCTGGATTAACCATCTGGACCCAAGTGATTCAAGGCTGCCGCTCTTAAACGAGCTATGTGTTTTTATCGGGACTGATTGTGTATATTTTGGTAAATCCACTCACCAGTTATTTATATTGGTGGTTACGTTGAGGTTATTAGCGCTGTTTACATATCTGCTGTATGTTAAATGTATATATATATATGACACACACATTATATATATGTATATATATATATATATATATATATATATATATATATATATATATATATATATATATTTATATATATATACACACACACATATATAGAAGGGAGCATGGTCCGGATCCTGCAGCAGCACCTCACACACAGACAGCGCTGCTCCTGCACCAGCCCCCAGGGCTCACACACCTCCGGCCAGACAGCCAGCTGGCACTGCCAGGGCATCCAGCGGGAGCCTCCGTGCCACTGCACACTGAGTAAAGTCTGGGGCATTGCTGGCTGCCACTGGCACCGGGAGAAGACAAGGGCAAGAGCTGCTTGCACAGTGCAGGCTCCGCAGAAGACGCAAAGCAACTTATCAAGGAAATGTAACTTCCTAAGGACGGGCTGTGCTGACGTGCAAGAGGAAAACACCTATAGGATCTCTGCCATATGGTCTGGTAATGAAGAGAATGTGACCTGATCGTGTTGCTGTATGGAATATTACTGCAGATAAGCGGAAAAGTCTTTATTTCTGGTACGCATACACCTATACAGATTTGGATTGGGTGACCCATAATATATGCTGAGGGGCCTATTATCTATTTTACCCCTGTTTTACTCCCATTGGCTCACTTGGGTGTTGCATTATGGTCTCTGGTTTCCTTATTCACTGGTGCTAAAGTCCCACTTTGGATTCATGTATGATTCCATTTATATTATTGTACTACACTATTGTGCGCCTCCTCCTCCATCTTTTCTTTACATATATATATATATATATATATATATATATATGACACACACACACATATATATATATATATATATATATGGTAGAAAGCCAACAAATTGATATACAATGGCGCTAATAACCACAACGTGATGACAAAATTATCAGTATAAATCAAAATGTAGTATCCAATAGGAAAGTTACAGATGTATAATTAGCTCAAGTATGAGCGGCAGCCACGATGACCTGTAGCCAGATGGTTAGTCCGGAAATGGAAACACTGCAACAGAAGACAGGCAGGGCGCCTCAATGTGTATTATCAATTGTATATTTATAGATGGATGTAATATACTGCGTACCGTAAGGTATTAGTAGGTCATCTAATCAAAGATGGGAGACCCTCCTCCTAGGCTGTTCCTCCCAATAATTCAGATATCGGACAAAATATAACATCACACCCCTTGTGGACATGCACACCACCTATTAGGCTTCCTTATTGTGAGAAAAACATATAAGCCCATGGTGGAAACAACTTGTAGTATATTGGACATCCACGTGATGTACAATTATAAACTGCGTACCAGATGATTTCTAGGTAACAGCACAGATTTGTTCCTTGGAAGATCAGATATATACTCTCTCTATCCCAACCTCGTTCATTGGCGGCGAAAATGACAAGGAGAGGGAAGGTATAAAAATACAATTGTGCTAAGGACGGATAGTTCCTCTCACGGCGATGTATCGGTTGATGTACTTAAGATCCCAGGCGGCCTTTTCCATATATATATATATATATATATATATATATATATATATATATATGACACACAGTGATAGCACAGAAAAAATATATACAATTGGCTGAAAGCTACTTACCCATTTGTTGAGTGTAGCAGCCTCTCTGCTCCTTGATGCTTCCGGCAGCCTCTCAGGCATCCATCAGGCAGTCAGCTGACATTGGGGAGGGGAGGGGGCGGGTCACATGATCGCAGCTGCGATCACATTTGGAAGATGACAGACTGCCTGACACTGACAGGCTGTTATCTTCCAGATGCGATCGCAGCTGCAATCACATTTAAAGCAACGGGGACGCGGGGGAGGACAGTGGGCTCCTTAGTAGGGACAACGGGTCCCCAGGGGCAGATCTGCCCACTTTTGAAAGGGGGTGTGACCGTGAGGCAGCGGGGCCCACCGGTGAGTGTATTGATGTATTTAAGGACATATGACCCAGTTTAGATTTGGACTCAAGTCCATTCAGTCCATGTAAATATCCAACACGCGTTAAATGACTGCACATGCACACAACTTGCACAAGTATTTTGACTTGAGCATATCGTATACTTGTCCTTGAAGTGGCAGTTTAAGGGGATTCATATTAAATGTCAACATGGATATATCTAAAAATATGTGATAAATATATAGGCAGATTCATACATGAATGCTAAAATAATGGTATAATATAAATCCTCTAATCTAATAGGTCATTTATAAAGGTGATATCTTACTTTACAAAAGTATTACTATTATAAAATTATTTCATAGTAATTGATATCAGTAAATCAATCTCCAGTCCATAAATGGATGTAATTAAAATATGCGTTAACCCGAACACACTATGAAATCATATAACCTGACATATCCCTACTTCTAACTTGAAGAAAATAAACGGACACCAAGGGGTAAATGTATCAAGCTGAGAATTTTTGTGGTTTGAAAAGTGGAGATGTTGCCTATAGCAACCAATCAGATTCTAGCTGTCATTTTGTAGAATGTACTAAATAAATGATAGCTAGAATCTGATTGGTTTCTCAAACTCGGTGAAAAACTCTCAGCTTGATACAATTACCCCCGGATTATATACTGATATAAATTACATATTGATAGGTCAATTTCCAGTAGAAAAATGGATAAATGTGGAATAAATATGCTGCACTAAGCACAGTGTAAGATCACATAACATATTATATCCCTAATTCAGACTCGAGAGATAATAAAGAGAGACAAGATGACTTATTAATTTAAATGTCTTAACTCCTTTAATATTATTCCAGTGGTCACAGTGGAAACGTAGAAGTGATGGTATGGAGAATGTAGGTGAACGAAATGTAATAGTTTTACAATGAATGCAGAAGGAGAAGCGGTGGTATTGCATACCACTGTATATTGGCCCACTTCAACCACTGATATTATCTTATCAAAGGATATTCAACTCCATAGGTTTGTGCTGTGTCATTATAGTATATTATTATTTTTTGCATGCCTAAATTTCAAGGGATTTTTTTCTTATTCAATGACATCTAGTAGCAGAAAGTCATAACACTACCCGGAGGCTAGAAAGTTGGTCTATAGGCAAGTGCAAAAAATACCAGGTCAATGAGTGTAATAGAGAGAACAAGTTTGTTTCCCGCGGCATTTTAAACAAATCCATAAAATATTTAACATTTGCAGCCAGCTTGCTGCAGGCTCATAATGTTGTGCATCACAAAATATGCTTTAAATTAATGTAAATTATAGAAATAAATGATTTATGTTTTTAATAAACTCTCTTTTTTTGTTGAAAATCAAAACATAAAAACACCAGCCTGGCTTTGCTAAAACCAAAATCAGCACCAAGGTGTGACAAAGGTTTTGGAAATAAGCCAAACCAGAAAATGGGATGGTTCATTCATCTCTAATATATATTACTTATATGATATATATTGTGCACTCACATGCTTATTTAACCCTAGTTTAATTTTACCAGTGGTAGTCATATTGATTAACAAAATGCTGACAACATTTGCCCGACATCGCGAGGCTGTCATTCCCGACAGACTGGTAATCCTGACTGTTTGAAAAAGTGACCTCCAACAATTGTGACCAATGAACATCTCATGAACGTCACTTTCAAGGGTGACACTATTATTCCTGCTGTCAGGGCTGCCAAGAGGAATTCAGGGCCCGGGTACAACAAATTCATGGGGCCCCCCTCATAGTCGAGTAAGCCCTCAAATTTTTTTTAGCCTTTGGTCATACATTCAGGGGCGTGGCTATGCACCGTTGGGGGCGTGGACAGCCTAACGCCGGTGCAAATTTTTTTGGGGTGTGGTCATACATTTGGGGCGTGGCAATGCGCCGTTGGGGCGTGGCTAGCACTAGATCCTGAATTTACCAGAGCGTCACATATGTCCCAGCACTCCTGACTTTTAAGACATCTAGCACCACAGTGTAGTATACAAAGAATGCAGTGTGTACACAAACAGTTTAGTCTTGGTCTGCACCTTACATTGGCCACGACACTCACCAAAAATTCCCATTGTCCCTACTAGAATCACAACATTTCACACACTCTGCTGCTCTCTCCTACCTGTTCTTCTCCTTTTCACCACCTGTGACTGCTGCTTTCTTTAGTTGCAGCTTGTCCGGATCCTGAAATGTTGGAGGACCTATTTGGGAAAAAAAATGGCTACATTTAGAAAATTACAGCCAGCCCCGGCGTTAAATCAATAGCACCCATGATTAATAATTAGGCCTTCCTCCAGCACCAACTTTAAAATAATAGTATTCACATTTAATAAATAAACCTATTTCCCTTCCTGCAAACAGCCCCAGCAATACCTATTTCCCGCAACCATCACTGCCATTAATAAATTCATAGTCACATTTAATAAATAGACCCCATTCTCCCTAAACTCACCCCCATATTCAATAGCCCCCAAACCACCACATCTTAAATTAATAGTCCCCACTATTAAATGTGCCTCTCCCCTTTTTTTTTTTTTTTTTAACTCTGTGTTTCTCTCCCCTTTTTTATTTATACTGTTTCTCTCCCCTTTTTTTATTTATTCTGTGCTTCTCTCCACTTTTTTATTTATTCTGTGCTTCTCTCCACTTTTTTATTTATTGTTTCTCTCCCCTTTTTTATTTATTCTCAGCCTCTCTTTCCCGTTGTTTTACTCCCCCTCTTTATAGCACTGTCCCTTTCCTCCCCTTGCCTCTCTGTTTCTTTACGTACCTCCTGTCAGCTTCTTTCTTTTTCTCTTCTTCTCTTCTGTCTTCTCTTCTTTCTTCTAGCTTTGTCTTGTCCGGCGCTCCTCACTGACTGCCGGACAAGACACTGACTTGATGATGTCACGCCCGGCAGTCAGTGTGAATAGAGAAGAGGAGAGGAGGGACGCGGCGCCGCAGTCACGTGAGTATTTCTTTTCTTTTCTTTTTTTATTGGTCCAGCTGCCCCCACCAACGATCTGACCCCCCCCCCCCCCCAGCCACGGGGAAAAAAAAACAGAAAAAAAACGCAAGATATAAAAAAAAAAAAAAAAAAGGAAAAAATTTAAATTAGAACCGAGGGCCCAGCCCGGGCCCCCTGGCAAGCCTGGGCCCGGGTAAAATGTACCCGCTCCCCCCCCCCTCTCGGCAGCCCTGCCTGCTGTTAAGGGGGCAATGCACGAAGGTGCCGGCTGTACAATGTACAAGCGGTCGTAAAAAACATTGTACAGCTGACGCCTTCTTGCATTGCCCTCTTAACAGCAGGGATAATAGTGTCGCCCCTGAAAGTGACATTCATGGGAAATGACAGCTTCACGATGACCATGTTGGGGTAAGTGTTGTTGTTTTTTGTGTTTTGTACCCCACACTAATTTTACTGTTTACAGAGTGGTGAGAATTTGTTTTACGCTACAATAATGCATGCTGAATTTGCATTGTTTCCCAATACATTTGCTTACCAGAGCTGCTAATATTAGGCATGGCAGGGCAGCAAAAACGTAAAGAAATACATTAAAATGTAAGTAAAATTAATATTTTCTATGACAAATAGCACTAACAACATAGTGGAAGTTGTATTTATTTTTTAATAATTTTAATATACTGTTAACATAACAAAATATTAATTCATAGTGACAGATGTCCTTAAAATTTAAGTACATATTGCTCATATGGTTTTATATTTGTTTCCTCTTCCTCTGATAATTGCACATAATATTTTCTCATGACAACAGCAGAGCAGAAAGTACAGACTAGTATCAACAAATGTCCGTAAAATCCAAAGGGTGTATTGACTTTATCCTCCAGATCACAAGATCTTCGTGACTCTCCTGTTATTCTGAAAGGTCATATTTGTTTCATCCACATACTAATGCTTTGCTTCTGTTTGCTGTAATAGATAGATTGATCGTAGTGTTCTGTCATTGTTTATGAAATCAGATCATGTAGATTAAGAGCTGCAGGATTATCAGGCACACAGCAGAAGCAGACATAATTGAAGAATTATCTGAAAATAATCTTGTGGAATTCTAAAGCATGGCCATTAAGCAGCATATTACTCAGCCCAGAAATTGTTATACATTAATCTGGCTGCTCTGCAGTGATATAGATTCTCTACTTTTTATTCAAACATATTTTCTCCTGTTCATTATTTATAACAGAGAAAGATTAAGCTACATTTCACAGCATTGTTTTTTTAATATGTAGGTTCACGTTTTAAAAAGTATGAAGTTTAAACTGGGGTCAATCTATTAAAATATTTATACATGTTTTAGTTTTAACCATTGGGTAAGCTAATCATAGAAAACACGAGCATGGCAATCTCAATGTTTTATTTTCTGAAAAAAAAGTATATACTTGTAGAACTTAAAGATTGACAGAATTTGGGGAGTTTCATTTGAAATCCTCTGTGTTTTCTTATGCTGTACTATACCAAATCTCACAAGCTTTCCACAAGATCAGCAAAGTGTAAGAGGTGTGTGCATTCCACATGTGTTTGAAAATTCTTTGTGTATTTCACAGGTAGAAAGTGCTCTCTCAGTGGGGGCAGTGGGGGGGGGGGTAATTCACCAAAGATGGCCAATAGTACATTTTTTGTACATGTACATCATTGGTTTGTTGTTTAATTTTATAATAGTTTCTTTTTTTTAACATAATTGCTTTTAGTAAAGTGTTTTGATGGTAAGCGGGGAGGGATACAGAAAAAAGGGGGGATAGGAAGGGGTATATGTTGGGGAGCATACAAAACAGAAAGTATCACAATATAGCAATTAATATTAATAAATGTAGGACAATAAAACAAAAGTCCTTCGGGCACAAGGACTATCTAAACCCGTACAGCATCATGGCAGGCATAGTTAGATTACGGGAGACAGGTCAATTAGGTCAGAGACAGAGGGATCAACCAAGGTAGGTGGGTGCAGTAGTCAGTCCAGGGAGTGGAGCACATCCATAATCCTCATTTGGGAGCAAGTAGGGAATCTTCCTAAAGACATACATTAGCTTAGAGAGCAACATGATTTTAAATGCAGCACCCCTACAAAGCCAGGAGGCCTCATAGCCCATCCAAGAGGTAGACAGCTTGGTGAGCTGAGCAAGCAATGGTGGATAATTAATATTGAACACATCTGAGATTGTCGAGGGGCCATGTATCCCTAATTAAGATATAGAGTGCTCTTGCCAAACATATTTATATCAGGATTTTAGGCGGGTCAAAGAGTCCAGCAGAATGTTAAGAGGGAGGTCTTCAGTTTTGCCAGTGTTTAGTTTGTGGTATGATGCCTGACTATAATTGCAAAGAATTCGGTACATCTCCACTAGCGAGGACTCTGGGCTGGATACAAATAGGAGGACTGTGTTCAGTCCCCAGGAGGTTGAAGCCCTTACAAGCCAAGGAGCATCAGAGATGTTTCAACAAGGGTCAAATGACCAGTACATATATGGGGGGAGACAAGGGGCATCCCTGTCTGGTGCCGTTAGAAATACCGAATTTGTCTGAGACAAAACCATTACTAAACATTTTGGCAGAAGGTCCAGAGTAAAGTGCATGATCGCCTTAAAGATATTGCCTGTGGGACCAAATTTCAACAAAACTTGGGGCATGTAAGCTCAGTGGAGTCTATCGAATGCTGTCTCTGTGTCCAGAGAAAGTATCAACAGCTCATTCTGATGTCTTAAGACATATTCAACAATATTAAGGACATTATTTATGTTATTCTGTTTTTTGTACTCAGTTTGCTGAGTACAAAAAAAACATTTTTCCTACCCATTGCCTTGACCCTAATAAATGCTTATTGGATTACTGATTTGGCATAACTCTTATCTATGCACCTTAATTTCAGTAATTGGGTTTGTTCATATAACATGACCTCTGAGGTAGAGTTTCTGTATACTGCTTGTAGTTATGGAAAGTGTTGTGTGTACTAATCAGCAATTATCTCCACCGAGCTGAAACTCCGTGTCACGGGCACTAGGAGTCTTTACCCAGGGATCACCAGGTGGTAGGCTTACCAGAGCAATGTAGATGGTAATAGAGTACTCTGGTAGCAGGGTGATCACGGAACAGGCAATGGTAGATGATGAGATGCTCAGGAAAGTCTATGACTAGCAGCACTGGTAAAATGGAGGTATTAATACACGAGGAACTGTATGGACAAGGACACGTGAAGGTAGTCAGTGGTCTGCGATAGCAAGTTGTACCACTGCTATAGTGAGGAGGAATGTCCAACAGCAACGAGGAGGTGATGAGAGTCAGCGGTCTGCGGATAGCAAGTTGTACCGCTGTCAGAGTGAAGGAATGGAATCCAAGTGGAGGTATCCGGGTAGTCAGTGGTCTGCGATAGCAAGTTGTACCACTGCTATGTGAGAGGATACTGGAACAGGTGATACAGGAAACAGGGATCAGTGGTCTGCCTACAGCAAGTTGTACCACTGAATATATATGTGAGGAGGTGTACGGGGAGAGACTGCAATACAGGATGTACACGGGCACCTTAAACACGATCCACAATAATATGCACAATATATATAAATGACTGAACAGGTCTGCAAATATAGAAAGTCTCTTGAAGTAATCCAGCACAAGATAACACAGTCAATGATGGTAATAGACTCAGCGGATAGCAGACTCCAGAGGAGAACCAACATAGTCCAGCAAGGTATGCAATACACCAGCACAGTCAATGAGAAGTATGCATACCGTGGTTCAGAAGTAGGCAGTCAGATAGGAGTGCAGCGATACCTGAGCGGCAGGAGGCCGGCAGGATGAGAAGTCCCTGGATGGATGAGGAAGAGTCTAGTAGGTGCAGCGCACAGGTAAGTAGACCAACAGGGACACGAATCCACAGGAATCAGTAGAACGTGGAACTGGACTCGTGGAGGACCCAGGAGAATGGAGATGATCTAGCAGAGGAGTAGCTGATGAGATATGAATCCAATGCTGACAGGAGGGTAGAGACCAGCGGGACACAGGAAGGCGGAGAGCGGATCAGCAGCGGATGGACGATAGCGCTGACAGCAGCAGCAGGGCTCTGCGGACACACGGAGGTAACCAGTAGCAACCAACAGGTACCAATAGCGATGGAACACGGGAGAGCAGAGTAGACCAGGAGCTGTTGATCACGAAGAGAAGCAGATGGTAATAATAGCAGCAGTCTCGAGGAAACACGGGAGAGATGAGATGAGGCTGAGGTGCACAGGAGCAGCGGAATAGGAATCAGCTAACAGTCACGATGATGAACACAGGCGAGTTGCAAGCTGGAGGCTGTAGTGCACGGAGGCAGCGGATAGGAATCAGCTAACAGTCACGATGATGAACACAGACGAGTTGCAAGCTGGAGACTGTAGTGCACGGAGGCAGCGGATAGGAATCAGCTCACAGACTTGATGATGAACAGGTGAGTGGATGTGGAGAGAAGGCTGTAGTGCACGGAGGCAGCGGATAGCAATCAGCAAACATTCACAATGGAATATGATAGCGTTGAAGTGGTATAGAAGACTGTAGTGCACGGAGGCAGCGGATAGGAATCAGCAAACAGTCACAATGGAATATGATAGCGTTGAAGTGGTATAGAAGACTGTAGTGCACGGAGGCAGCGGATAGGAATCAGCCAACAGTCACGATGATACAGTTGATGGTAGAAGTGGTATGGGAACCACAGTAGTAGAAGTGGTTTGGAAACCACAGAGGTAGAAGTGGTTTGGAAACCACAGGAATCAGCAGCGCTGAATATACGAGGAAACATAGGAACACCTTCAGAGACTCATGGGGAATGAGACTCCAAGATCAGGCAACGTGGTGTTGACCACAGGTGCTTAATATAGGGAGTGTTGCCTGATCTGCCAATTGAGTTAAAGGGACATAAACTGAAGTATAGGAAAGGGCTGCGCATGCGCAGACCCTCAGGATGGAGGACGGCCACGGTTCCTAAATGTCCGGGAAGAAGCACTCACAGTCCGGTGAGTGACAGTACCCCCCCTTTTAAAGGTGGGCACAGAACGCCTGGAACCGAGCTTGTCCGGATTTTTGGAATAAAACTTCTTCAAAAGGGCAGGAGCATTAAGATCTTCAGCTTTGATCCAAGAGCGCTCCTCAGGACCAAAGCCCTTCCAATGAACGAGGAAACGGAGGACTCCTCGCGAAATTTTTGCGTCTAGTACCTCAGTAATTTCGAAATCCTCCTCCTGATGAACTTGAACTGGCTGCGGAGCTGAGGGAGGATTTGAGAAACGGTTGATAATAAGAGGTTTGAGTAAAGACACATGGAAGGCATTAGAAATCCGAAGATTCTTAGGAAGAAGAAGTTTCACACATACTGGATTGATTACTTGAATGATCCTATATGGACCAATAAAACGAGGGGCGAATTTCATAGATGGAACCTTCAAACGAATGTTTTTAGTAGATAACCAGACACGATCTCCAATTTTTAGTGGTGGAATAGCCCGCCTCTTCTTATCTGCGAAAGATTTATATTTGATAGATGTCTTCTTTAAACAGGTTTTGACCTGAGACCAGATATTTTTAAAGGTCTGACAAGCAGTCTCCACCGCAGGGACTTGGGTGGGCGGGAGGGCAGGAAATTCCGGAAAAGACGGATGGTGACCGTAAACCACAAAAAATGGAGTTTTGAATGATGACTCATGGTAAATGTTGTTATGGGCGAATTCAGCCCAAGGGAGCAACTCTACCCAGTTGTCTTGATTGGCTGAAGAGAACATCCTTATAAAAGTCTCAAGATCTTGATTGACACATTCAGTTTGTCCGTTAGATTGCGGATGGTAAGACGATGAGAGTGCTAATCGTATGCCCAAGGTTTTACAAAGGGCTCGCCAGAATCTGGAAACGAATTGTACTCCTCTATCTGACACAATCTCAGACGGACATCCATGGATGCGGAAGATCTCTTTAATGAAATGTTCAGCCAGGATAGACGAAGAAGGCAAACCAGACAGAGGGACGAAATGAGCCATCTTCAAAAATCGGTCCACCACCACCCAAATAGTGTTATGATTCTTACTAGGTGGTAAATCAGTAACGAAATCCATACTAATATGGGTCCACGGTTTGGACGGAATGGGTAGTGGTCGCAGCAACCCTGCTGGAGTTTTGCGGGAGGATTTGAATTGGGAACATAATTCACAGGAAGCAATGAACTCTTTGACGTCTCTCCTCATTGAAGGCCACCAGTAACTTCGAGAGAGAATCTCAAAGGTCTTGTGTTCACCGGCGTGTCCAGAAAAGCGAGAGGCATGGAACCACGAAAGGATTTTCCTCCTTAGAGTAGGAGGCACGAGGGTCTTCCCAAATGGTAGCGTTTTGGTGGATGAAGCAGCCAGTGAGATACATTTGGGGTCTAGAATGGTATGGTTGGAAACCTCTTCTATATCAGAGGACGTCACAAAAGCTCTAGATAAAGCGTCAGCTTTTTTGTTCTTGGCAGCTGGTTTGAAGGTTATTATTAATTCAAAACGGCTGGGGCCAATGTAGTACAGCATTCACCTTGTCTGGATCCATCTTCAGGCCAACTCCGGAAACTATATACCCCAAGAATGGAATCTGGGGCAATTCGAATGAACATTTTTCTAATTTACAGAACAATGAATTTTTTCGTAGCCTGGAGAGGACTTCTGCCACATGTTGGTGGTGAGAAGGCAGGTCCTGAGAAAAGATCAATATGTCGTCCAGATAGACGACGACACATACATATAATAAGTCCCGAAAGATCTCATTGATGAAGCCTTGAAAAACAGCGGGGGCATTACACAGCCCGAAAGGCATTACCAGATATTCGTAATGCCTGTCTCTGGTGTTAAACGCTGTCTTCCATTCGTCACCGGAACGGATTCTGATTAAATTGTAGGCACCACGAAGATCCAACTTAGTAAAAATACGGGCTCCCTTGATGCGATCGAATAGCTCAGTGATCAGCGGAATGGGATACCAATTCTTGATAGTAATGGCATTGAGTCCACGAAAATCTATGCAAGGGCGTAATGATCCATCCTTCTTTTTGACGAAAAAGAACCCAGCCCCAGCGGGAGAGGTGGAAGGTCGAATAAACCCACGCTGGAGGTTCTCCTGTATGTACTCAGATGTGGCTTGAGTTTCAGGTAACGAAAGTGGATAGACCCGGCCCCTGGGGGGAGTCTTGCCAGGTAGAAGGTCGATCGGACAATCCCAAGAACGATGAGGAGGAAGACGTTCAGACTGAGCTTTATCAAACACATCAGTAAATGAAGCATATTGAGGAGGGAGTCCCGGTGAGGTAGATGAGATGGAAGATTGCTGTACTTTGAGAGGAATAACTTGGGAAAGGCAACGATGGTGACATTCAGGCCCCCAAGACGTGACTTGAGGGGTGCGCCAGTCAATCTGGGGAGAGTGACACTGAAGCCATGGAAGGCCTAAGACAATCGGACTTGTCGTAACAGGAAGGATTAAAAACGATATTTCTTCATGATGCAGGGCACCAATCTGAAGTGTTACTGGAGACGTACTCTGGGTGATGAGACCATTGATGAGACGTGATCCATCTATAGCCGTCACAGTAATGGGTGTTTTTAAGGTGATCACTGGTAGAGACCATTGATTTACTAACGATTTGGAAATAAAATTTCCTGCTGCTCCGGAATCAATCAATGCCTGTGACTCAAAGGTTTTGGTAGCACAGGAAATCGTAACATCAAAAGCGCAGACTTTAGATTTCATGGAAGATGGAGAGGACTCCAGGGACCCTAACTTCACCTCTCCGGAACTAGTTAGGGCCTGGCATTTCCCGATCTCTTAGGGCAAGAGCTGAGAATATGAGTGGAATCAGCACAATAGATACAGAGTCTATTCTTTACTCTTCGTTTTCTCTCCTCGGAAGATAATTTGGAACGTCCTATCTCCATGGGAATCACAGAGGGTGAAACTGGACGAAATTGAGGGTTAGAACGAAGAGGTGCTTTAGCAGAAGTTGTTTTCTCAGCCTCTCTTTCACGAAATCTCATATCAACACGATGGCATAGAGAGATCAAATCTTCAAGTGATGAAGGAAGCTCTTGAGTAGTCAGTGCATCCTTAATTTTATCGGAGAGCCCCTGCCAGAAGGCGGCAACTAGGGCTTCAGTGTTCCACTGAAGTTCAGAGGCTAAGATCCTAAATTGAATGACGTACTGGCCTACTGTATGAGATCCTTGTCGTAGGCGGAGGATGCTGGAAGCAGCGGAGGTCACACGACCTGGTTCATCGAACACACTTCGGAATGTAGAAATGAATTTGGCACTATCTTGTAATATTGGATCATTTCTTTCCCACAGAGGGGAGGCCCAAGCCAGGGCTTGTCCTGAAAACAAAGAGATAAGATAGGCCACTCTGGAACGATGGGTAGAAAAATTTTGAGGTTGGAGCTCAAAATGGACTGAACATTGGTTCAGGAAACCCCTACAAGTTTTGGGGTCTCCATCGTACTTTGACGGAGTAGGCAGGTGAAGCGTGGAAGCTGTAGACACCTGGGATGGCACTGGGGAAACGGAGGAAAGCACAGGAGCCTCAGGAGTAGCTGTCACAGTCTGTCCAGATGTTCCTTGGGAGGTTAATGACTGATAACACTGAAATAACAGCTGTTGGCGGGCATCCTGTTGCTCCACACGGCTGACCAGATGCTGCAGCATCTCCTTAGCTGTAGGTTCCGTATCTGGGTCTGTCATGGCCTGATCTTACTGTCACGGGCACTAGGAGTCTTTACCCAGGGATCACCAGGTGGTAGGCTTACCAGAGCAATGTAGATGGTAATAGAGTACTCTGGTAGCAGGGTGATCACGGAACAGGCAATGGTAGATGATGAGATGCTCAGGAAAGTCTATGACTAGCAGCACTGGTAAAATGGAGGTATTAATACACGAGGAACTGTATGGACAAGGACACGTGAAGGTAGTCAGTGGTCTGCGATAGCAAGTTGTACCACTGCTATAGTGAGGAGGAATGTCCAACAGCAACGAGGAGGTGATGAGAGTCAGCGGTCTGCGGATAGCAAGTTGTACCGCTGTCAGAGTGAAGGAATGGAATCCAAGTGGAGGTATCCGGGTAGTCAGTGGTCTGCGATAGCAAGTTGTACCACTGCTATGTGAGAGGATACTGGAACAGGTGATACAGGAAACAGGGATCAGTGGTCTGCCTACAGCAAGTTGTACCACTGAATATATATGTGAGGAGGTGTACGGGGAGAGACTGCAACACAGGATGTACACGGGCACCTTAAACACGATCCACAATAATATGCACAATATATATAAATGACTGAACAGGTCTGCAAATATAGAAAGTCTCTTGAAGTAATCCAGCACAAGATAACACAGTCAATGATGGTAATAGACTCAGCGGATAGCAGACTCCAGAGGAGAACCAACACAGTCCAGCAAGGTATGCAATACACCAGCACAGTCAATGAGAAGTATGCATACCGTGGTTCAGAAGTAGGCAGTCAGATAGGAGTGCAGCGATACCTGAGCGGCAGGAGGCCGGCAGGATGAGAAGTCCCTGGATGGATGAGGAAGAGTCTAGTAGGTGCAGCGCACAGGTAAGTAGACCAACAGGGACACGAATCCACAGGAATCAGTAGAACGTGGAACTGGACTCGTGGAGGACCCAGGAGAATGGAGATGATCTAGCAGAGGAGTAGCTGATGAGATACGAATCCAATGCTGACAGGAGGGTAGAGACCAGCGGGACACAGGAAGGTGGAGAGCGGATCAGCAGCGGATGGACGATAGCGCTGACAGCAGCAGCAGGGCTCTGCGGGCACACGGAGGTAACCAGTAGCAACCAACAGGTACCAATAGCGATGGAACACGGGAGAGCAGAGTAGACCAGGAGCTGTTGATCACGAAGAGAAGCAGATGGTAATAATAGCAGCAGTCTCGAGGAAACACGGGAGAGATGAGATGAGGCTGAGGTGCACAGGAGCAGCGGAATAGGAATCAGCTAACAGTCACGATGATGAACACAGGCGAGTTGCAAGCTGGAGGCTGTAGTGCACGGAGGCAGCGGATAGGAATCAGCTAACAGTCACGATGATGAACACAGACGAGTTGCAAGCTGGAGACTGTAGTGCACGGAGGCAGCGGATAGGAATCAGCTCACAGACTTGATGATGAACAGGTGAGTGGATGTGGAGAGAAGGCTGTAGTGCACGGAGGCAGCGGATAGCAATCAGCAAACATTCACAATGGAATATGATAGCGTTGAAGTGGTATAGAAGACTGTAGTGCACGGAGGCAGCGGATAGGAATCAGCAAACAGTCACAATGGAATATGATAGCGTTGAAGTGGTATAGAAGACTGTAGTGCACGGAGGCAGCGGATAGGAATCAGCCAACAGTCACGATGATACAGTTGATGGTAGAAGTGGTATGGGAACCACAGTAGTAGAAGTGGTTTGGAAACCACAGAGGTAGAAGTGGTTTGGAAACCACAGGAATCAGCAGCGCTGAATATACGAGGAAACATAGGAACACCTTCAGAGACTCATGGGGAATGAGACTCCAAGATCAGGCAACGTGGTGTTGACCACAGGTGCTTAATATAGGGAGTGTTGCCTGATCTGCCAATTGAGTTAAAGGGACATACACTGAAGTATAGGAAAGGGCTGCGCATGCGCAGACCCTCAGGATGGAGGACGGCCACGGTTCCTAAATGTCCGGGAAGAAGCACTCACAGTCCGATGAGTGACACTCCGCCACACCAGTGATTCCATCTAAAGAACTATAAAGAATGAAGAGACTGATATCAGTGTAATCTTTATTCACAAATAAAATATGTAAATCTTTAAATGTAAAAAAATATATAATTTCCTCAGAATACAAGTATATAAATTAAATTGTAATGCTCGTGATTAAATCTAAGTAGAAATTGATTAGGGTAGTCCTCATACCCATCTCACACCATCAAAATAACATTAATGTTTATTTTGCTCATTGCTTTTCAGTTTCTGCTATCAGCATATTGTTAAAGGTCAAGCCAATTAGGATTGAGACCTCACCTGTATGCACTCCTATCATCATCATCATCATCACCATTTATTTATATAGCACCACTAATTCCGCAGCGCTGTACTGAGAACTCACTTACATCAGTCCCTGCCCCATTGGGGCTTACAGTCTAAATTCCCTAACACACACACATACACAGACAGACACATATAGACACACACACAGACTAGGGTCAATTTGTTAGCAGCCAATTAACGTAACAGTATGTTTTTGGAGTGTGGGAGGAAACCCACGCAAACACGGGGAGACCATACAAACTCCACACAGATAAGGCCATGGTCGGGAATTGAACTCATGACCCCAGTGCTGTGAGGCAGAAGTGCTAACCACTACGCCACCGTGCTGCCCTATAATCGCCTATCAATCTTTGCATGTGCAAAGTTGAAATTTTGCTTCTCGACTGTTGCTTTTTGTATGTTTTTGGCTGGTTTATTGACTTTTTCTTCATCCTCCAAGTTTCTACATTCTCCATCCCATTAACTTGCAGATCATCCCTTTAGAATCTACCTTCTCAAACTCATCAACATCAAATTTGTACTGTACAACCCATCCTCTCAGGACAAAGTGGCTTGACCGGTCCTAGTTCATCTTTGATAGCTACCTCAGCCAAGTGGTTCTCTCTTGGGAGTAATCAGCACCATGACATAGTGATACAAGACTAAAGTAAGAACTATTGTCAGATATTTCAAATACACAAATGTTTTGTTAAAGAACCCCTCTGACTAACTGAAAATCAGCTGCCAAGTTTGGAAAGATAGAATATAACAGTTGAAGCAAAACAATTTCCAGAAGGCCAAACATGCTAAAGATGAATACTACACTTCAGGTATTAAAGCTGTCTTCAATGGGTGTACATTATCTAAGCATGCATGGTGTATTGATTCCAAAAACAACAGAATCATTAGACTCCAGGAAGGAAGAAGAATTTTCTCACATTCATTGTTGATCAGTCAAGGTGCACAATAGTCTACCTACTTCACAGCGAGGAAAAAGTAGCAGAGAAGCTTGAATAATATCTTGCTCAAGTAAGCAACAAATTTGACAAAGTGCCAAAGAAACTATGTGCAGATAATAGTACTGAATGCACAATTGGTAATACACAAACAATCTTGAAAAACAACAGAACTATGTTCCAGAACACAGTACCATACCACTCCAAACAGAATACTATTGCAGAGAACAATAACTGTTCTCTCTGGGAAAGTAAGCAAAGCATGCTCTTTAACACAGCGATGCCTACAACATATTGAAGCAAAACAAGCTTGTTATCTTCAAAATCATTCAGCTAGTAGGGCTACAGAAAAAACTCTATGTGAACTGCAGAGCAGAAAGAATCCTGAGAATATTTAGATGCAAATTATTCTTAGTATTATTTAGAATAATAATAATAATAATAATAATAATAATAATAATAATAATAATATAATTTATTTATTATAAGTGTGGACATATAACACAGCACAGCACATTGAGGGGACCATGACACAAATGAAATTAAATTACAAGAAACAGAAAGGAAAGATGGCTCTGTCCAAAAGAGCTTACAATTTAAGTGGTGTGAGGAACACATGATACATAAGGTAGCAGAGTATAAATAGTCGTTGCTGGTGGGGAAAGTATGTGTGGCTATTGATAAGCAGCAATATTATCAACCTCCAATAATAAAGCAATCATTGGTGACTGGCATTTCTGTGCAGCTACCAGTGGTATGGCACGGTTGGAAAAATGACAGTAGACACGAAACATAAACCAGTCACTAAAGATTCTAAAACAAAGATAGCCGGCTTTTACCATTTATCTTATCTGAGTGACCTTCCTCTCTGTTGGTTCTAGACAAAACTTTTGCTTTCAAGCTGTAAGGGTACTCTTGTGGTTATCTGTCAGAGTAGCTGAGTGTAGCTTGGTGTTTTTCTTTAGAGTCATGCTTGCTTCTGGAAAAAGAGCCAGGACAGTTTGTCTCCATAGTTGGTGGCAGCTGCTATCAACAAGGAGGCAGTGGAGTTTACCAAAGGACGAATAGAGATGGCAACAGCAAGGACAGTTGTCAGAAATATCAGTTGCATTTATTGTTTCAAAAGGATAGTGAAATTTCCATGGAAACAGAGGAATTCTGGTAAGCTACAGTAAGGGCCAAAAAGAACACAGAATTCTGCAGGAGACATCAAGAAGATAACAATCAGCAAAAGCACTGTGATAGAGATGGCTCTGTTGCATTAAAATTTCATGATTTTTTTGCAAGTAGTTAATCATGAACAACATGCTCAATATAAAACACAGAAAAACAATCAAAGTGACATTAAAAAGCAAATTAGGCAATACAGCTATTGAATAAGTGAAGGATGAGAGAGAGAGAACGTACTGCCACCTATAGCTTGAGTTGAAGATCCACAAAATGGAACAAAAACATTGCAAGTGCCTATTGTCCATGTTTCATATGTTACCACAACCTGTGCCAGACTTATATAAGGAAATACAAAGACTGTTATCTCCCAAAAGCAGAAGTGGATAAATCTGCTGATGAAATCTTTCAGCCATGAATAGACCTGGGAATTCACCAAGTTGCCACCAGACAAACATGCAATCGGGTGCAAATTGGATTTTGACATCAGGAAAATGCTGTATTAACTATTCACAGATTCCGGCAAGATTATTTGCAAAAATATAGTTAATGTTATGATGCTACTTTTGCTCCAGTCTTTAAAAAAAATTACATCATGATTGTGAAAGCTGCATGAAAGATTATAGTTAAATATCATGACATCAAAACAGTCTTCCTCAATGATGACTTTGAAGAGGTGTTGTATTTGTCTATACCTGAATGATATGCCTGAAAAGGAGAAAAGAAAATTCTTGGAATCCATAACGTTACTTTATGGACCTAAGCAGCCAGCAAGAGCAAGATATGTCTGATGAACAACATTTTATAGGAAGAAACACATCCATTTACTTCAAATATAAGTTAAAATGGACATATCTGCTTCTTTATGTTAATGATAGGATCATAGATCACAATGCAAACAAAACAATCATAGTTAAGTAAAGTTGCCAGTAAAACAGAGTTCTTCAGAGGTGTGACATGCAACCTGGGAACCAATAATCAATTTTCCTAAAAAGGGAGGTTTGGTGCTTACTACTTTAAAAACAGTTCATCCTTCATCCAATCTTTGGATTGCAATAAAACCAATAAAAAGATTCCTCAGCACTGATGGATACACCCTTTCTGAGATTATAACGAGAATTTTATCTTTTAGCTAAATGTAAGAGGTACAGACAAGTTGTGGACACATGGTAACAATTACACATCTAGATATTGACGCTGCACTGAGAATCCTCTATAAATATGTAAGTAATCCACACCAAAGTGATTGTAACGCAGCCAGAGAGTCATGTAATATCTTAAATTGACTCAAGCCATGGATCTGAACATATTCACAACATTATTACCTTAAACTCATAGGCTGCATGGAAATAAATTGGGTTAGTGATTCCAGTGATCACAAGTCAGAAAGTGGTTTCTTGTTCAACTTATATCCCAATCTCCTGGTATAGCAGAATACAAGTTTTACAGCTCAACCAACCACTATATAGGAAGACAGGTGTATCAAGGGTGTATCAAGGGTATATCAAGCTTGCAAATAATGATAAGATTAATGCTAGAGCCAAACATATTTATTTCAGAGCCCTTGACAAAGCTGTTACGTGTGAAATGTGTGTTGGGTGACTGATGTCCCTAGCGACGTCAAAAACAGGAAGTGGGGACAGCAAGCGGCAGCAGTGCATGTACTCCCAAGTTGCGCCTGTAAGAATGGTTTGAAAACATGTTGTTTTCTAGGTTTTTTTTTTCTTAGACTAGCCCTGTAGCTGGAGCAAAAGATACAGCTGATAAATAGGTACTTTTGAAATAACCAGAGCTTGGATCAGAAGCTGCTGCGTGCGCTCGAGATGGGCACGCCCTTACTGTACATTGGCTATGGAAAAACACCTCTTCCCTGCCCTGTTCCCTCCCTGAAATCCTAGGCTGTAGTAAGTGTCCTTTGTGCTCAAAGCTGAATTAAACATAACTGCGTTCTATGGGGTATAAGCTGGTCCTGGGCATGTGCAGAGTGATTTTGTAGGCACAAAATTGCAGTTTACATTTTTTGAGGAACCAGACCGCTTATATTTTCTGGCTTTGATCCAATGTAGCAGTCAATATTCTAAAACAGCCTACAGGAATCTAAAATAATAATAATAATAATAATAATAACAGAACATTCAATGTCAGAAGAAGATCTGGGTAAAATCAAAGGATCTGCAATTTAAAATATAAATCAGAATACTTTTTTACATATTAAGCAATGGTTTATTATTTGCTCTTTATGTTAATATGGATAAATTCATACTAGTTCCACAGACATTAGTTGGTACAACAATTTAGAATTAGAATAACTAACCTACCCCCACCCATTGGCCAATGTGCATATTTTTATGTAAAGGTTTTTTTTTTTTTCCTCTTTCATTTTTACTTTGCTCCCCCTCTGTGAACCGCAGACCTGGGATGTTTCCATTCAAGCCCTACAGGATCTGTATTACTACTATACAATTAGCCAGGTCTTCTTTTTCCCATGGTACCAATATCTATCTGTAAATCTTCTTTCTCAATGTGACTGTAAACAACTTCCCACTCATCAGTGACTGCATCTGTTAGTTACACTGTTCCCAGTTATTTGGTGGGACACAAAGTAGAGATAAGATATAAAACCTAAATTAAATGCCGATGGCTATAGCGAATACATGGATAGGTATTAGTCAATGCCCATTACTCTGATCGAAAATCTCAAATCTGAATACCACGTTCTACAAGCAAGCAGCAAATCCTGTTGTACTTCACACCAGTGCAACCTGAAAGAGACAGTGCTTGATGGACCGAACTATAAACATATAGATTGACTAACTGGTCTTTAACTACTTTAACTACTTTTAACATGTTTCAGAGCCTATGGGAAATATACACCAAATCTTATTATTGGCATACTTAATAATGATATAACCTTACATTTGCTATCGCGGCACTTACAGATAGAACAGTTGCAGTGTAAAGATAGACAATGACTAGGGATAAGTAGGGAATCTTTGCTATCTATGATTTGCCAGTTTATCCCCATTGTTTACTGCGCCCATGGAAGACAACCAGTGAACTCAAGTAAAAGCTGAGAATCTATAGTTTATAGCAAACCTCCTGATCAATTTAGGTCATTTTCTTTTCTGACTCATCATTTTCTGTTCCATGTTATGGATAGCAACCCCTCCTGGGTTCAAATTATTTTAAATATGTACAAAATTCGAAATTAAACCTTATGTCCAAACATTATTATTATTATTATTATTATTATTATTATTATTATTATTATCTTTGACATATAAGGCACCACAAAGGGTCCGCAGCGACGTACATTACATATACAGAAAACAGAACCAAGACACAACATGTTGCAAAAATATATACAAACACAGGTGACAGGGTAAAGCAAATCAGATTATTTCTGGGACAGATAGTGAAAGGGATGGTAGAAATCAGCGAGAAGAAAGCTGAAGCTTAAGAAAACAGGGAAAACAGGGCTAGGGAAGCAGGCCAAGAGGTACAGAGGGTGAAGGAATAGTAGAAGGAGCACACAAGGAAAGAGGGCCCTGCTCATGAGAGCTTACATCCTAAAGGGAAAGGGAGACACAAATAGGGTGGTACTAACTGGGAGAGAGAGCCAGGACAAGGAAGTTATGAGGAGGACTGATAGACTTGAATAAAGAAATGAGTCTTGAGGACACGCTTAAAGCCTTTGAGAGTAGATGCTAACCTGATGGAACGTGGAAGATCGTTCCACAGCAAGGGAGCAGCCCGGGCAAAGTCCTGAAGACGAGAGTGAGAGGAGGTGATCAGTGAAGTAGTGAGGCGGCGGTCACAGGCAGAGCGGAGGAGGCGGGTAGAAGTGTAGGAAGAGATGAGATTGGAGATGTAGGGAGGGGAAGATTGACTAAGAGCTTTAAAGGTGAGGGTGAGGAGTTTAAATTTAATTCTGTAGGGTATTGGGAGCCAATGTAGTGACTGTTGGAGGAAGACTGCAGAGACAGAGCGGAGGGAGAGAAAAATGAAATGGGCAGCAGCATTGAGGATAGACTTTAAAAGGTCAAGGCGAGAATGAAATAAATATATATTTATACCAAAGAATAATCATGGAATATGATGCATCTCTACGTTTTTTTCTATAACATTGCAGCTCATTTAAATAATGGCCAAACTTATCAGGCATATCAGAGTCCATATTTCTATTGTATGCAGAGTATTCTCAAAAAGTAGTAACTGCTGCAAAAGATTAATTAATCTATTCATTGAAGTAAAACTTTTGATCTAATGCGGGGTATTCACTTATGTCTATGTTCAAAGCTGTCAATGCAAATAACAACATGACACCTCTCACAAGACCCATATATATTTCCATTTAGATACAACATGCGAATCTCCATTTTTATACTATATTATGCCTTTATATTTTATTTTGCACATAAGAGCACTTTACACATAATTGGCTACCTATTTATTGTCAAACAAACTACAGGCTCCTGCAGTCTTTCAATGACTTTGCTAATACATAATAAATGTTTTACATCTGTGAACATAGCAGGAATGCACCACATTATTCAAACCATTAAGCCTGACATTTTTTGTTTATTCTCTGCTAAATTATAAGGACATTCGTTGATTTATGAGACAGTATGTTACTTATACAGTTTCAAAGTCTGACAGTTGATTGTCATGAATCAGTGGTTGAATGAATGTAATAATATGCAAAATCAGTACGGCAGAATTAAAGGAACATGATAATATTTTACTTCCCTATATAAAAGACATTGTTGTAAAAAAAATACTCCACAGCCCACAGAGGCAATGTTACATTGAAGTTTCTACTTTGGAATGTTACTTCTCTTGACTAAGTAGCATGAAGGTTCTTCTCATCATAAAAGACAATCCATCTTTGGGCAAATGTAATGATATATTTGAAAGTTTCTATCATGTCCCCCCTTTCCCTTCTCTGCTCCAAACTATACATATTAAGATATTTTAGTCTTTCCGGGTAAGTTTTGTGCTGTAGGCCATGCACCATTATAGTTGCCGTTCTTTGTACAGTCTCTAATGTATTTATATCTTTCTGAGGATATGGACTCTGAACACAGTATTCTAGATGAGGCCGTACCAATGACCTATACAGTGACATTATTACTTCTTTCTTTCTGCTACTGATTCCTCTCTCTATGCATCCAAGCATCTGACTTGCCTTTCTCATTTCTTTGTTACATTGCTTACCTGCCTTTATGTCAGGTAACCTTGACTGTGATAGTGACTTCTAGATCTGTTTCCTCCTCAGTTGTTTCCATTATAGTGTCATTAATACTATATATAGCCTATGGGTTTTTGAGACCTAAGTGCATGATTTTTCATTTTTTGACATTAAACTGTAGCTGCCACTCTCTTGACCATTCCTCTAGTTTTACAGACTGTGACTGTGATCACAGGTTGGGCATGCCAAATCACATCCAAAACCCTCCCTTTGTGATTAGCAGACCAACAGTTATAACTGGAACAGTCACTGGATGTCAGACAGACCATAAAAATGTTTGGGAGATATTCCGCTGTCAAAAAGCGGGGTAAATATCCCATATTAAAGTTCCAAAATCTTGAACGCGTTGCAAAGGTAAATATCTCTGCGGTACTTCTCTATCTCTTAATGTTTCCAGCCATTCAGCCATTGTTCCCTATCGGCGTGATACGATCTCAACCCTGATCTCCCTGCTCCAACAGGTGCACCAGGCGAACAAAATATGAAAATTGCAGAATCAGATGGAGGAATCACGATGGAGTTTGCGAGAGGCAACACTCTACACCAAGGTCAAGAAATCCTGGAACACCCCCTAGTCCCTTTTGCACGCTCTTATAAAGTGTCCAATTTTCCCACGGTTGAACTTCACCCTGCAGGGGTAGTTTTAAACCAGTTTGGTTTGGGATTGACTGGAATGGAAATTTAGGTTGGTAGTGGGAAAGGATTCGGATGCACCCCATGTTGGGCTCTTCCCTACCAGTCTGGTGCCTCCAAGTCTACTAGAGTCCAGGGGAGAACAATGGGGGGCAGCACTGGATAATGAGTTTTTAATCCATGTTGATCAAGAACAACTCCTTGTTTTAACCTTTTACAAGCATTTCTGATGTTGATGGGGCTGTTTACTTCCTGTGTATGTTATGAAAGGGGATGGAGACCAAGAAATTGGGAATTCACCATTTTGCCGTTCCATAGCATTGCGATATAATCCACCTGGTTCCATTTAAGACCCCAGGTGGTACCAGTCCAGAAAAAGTCCATTTGGATGCAGTTCTTGAATATCTACAACCCCAAATAATAATAAACATTTGTAATCCTTAGGGGAGCATAAGTATATCGACATGATCTGAATAAGATAAGAGAAGCCAGCTGGATGGGATATTTCCTGTGTCTGTGCTGTCATACATGCTCAGTTAAAAGCCACACCATAAATGACTAAGATCTGCAATCATCTGAATGGTATAAGATGTCACATTTGGCAAAATGTGCAAAATTTTGTCGCCAAATGAAGAATGCAACAATTATTTCCAGGAGCAGTTTTTAAAATTTTGCAGAAGACAGCTGTCACCAACATATCCTGTAGGGAAATTACTGAATAGTTTCACTGACTCCGTGAATAGTTCTTAATCTTTCTCTTGTAAAGCCCTTGAAAAAAAAAAGTTATTTGCAAATGAATAATTACCATCAGACGCGTCCTTTACCATATTCATTGACAAGAAGCTGCATGTGTTTTTTTGATATACAGTTTTGTGCATTTTTTTTAAAAAAAGAGGACTAAAGAACATGTGTCAGGAAAATAAAAATGTCTGACAAGACTTTCTCGGTAATTATTTGTCCTTGGAAATGCTTGCTAAATAAAATAAAATAGAAAAAAATGAATTACTATGCTTAACATCCATGCCCAACATCCATTAAACATATGAGACTAACTTGTCCTGAGAGCAGGGTCAGAAATAGCAAGTACAAGAGTTTTAAATCCTTATCAGAAGTATAAGATTAATCTGCAATACTGAGCACTGCTTTTTAAATATGCAATTCCACTGAAATGAGATGTCAATTAAAATAACTTTTCCTGAGTATAAAATCTAATTACACTTAGCACCTGATTTATGGTTGCATGTATCCTGCACTTGTAGTACTTGTGCTTTGAATGGCAGATCGGGTGTCAACATGTAAACTCTGTACAGTTAGAGCGTACAGATTCAGCATGCCACTTTGAAATGCATTTTATTTCAAATTACAGCACATCAGTAATCATACTGTACACATCAGTCACTTACATATATCAGACAATTACACAACAATCAGTTACATATCAGTTAGTTACTTACATTTATACAATTATTCTTTCCACTAACTCCTCTTCAACTTTCTACCTATGTAACAATTTTGCCTTCTATTCACAACATTTCTGTTTCCTACCTAACTTCTATCTAGCATTATACCAAACAGTTACACCAATGAGTGGTCAATCCTTTCCTTTTCCTTCCCTCTACTCTAGACATTATCTACATGAGACTGTCACTTACCTCTTTTCCTTTTCCCTAAACTCTTTAGCCCTGTCACTCCTTCCTCCTCTTACCTCTCCTACCCCCACCCCCTCCACACCCCTCCCTTCCTCTGTACCCCTCCCCACTCCAAGCTTATCTGCTGCCTTCCGAGATGATTACATTCCTCTGAGCACCTCGGGAGAAAGTCTCACACCATTGCAGACTTTATCCATTTCATATATATCCTAACATCCAACTACACTGCCCTCTCTCTTGTCAAACAGTTCTACCTCAAGACCCTTATATCCTCTCAATCAAAAAACCCTCATTGCCTCTTTTATAACATCAACTCCCTTCTCATCGCCCGCCTCCCCCCCTTTGCCCATCCTTGCCACCCATGTTTTTGCTTCTTATTTCAAGTGGAAATCACCATGATATCTCCTCCTTACAGCTCTACCTCTACTTCACCCCAGCTCTTATTAAAGCCCCTGCCACTTTGTCCACCTTCCCTTCTATGAACTCTGAGGTCCTCTTACTTCACACTCTTCCGCCTCAACCTGCTATCTCGACCCTGCTCCATCCCACCTCCTCCACTCTCTCGCTTCTAAAACTTGCATTCAACTAGCTCACCTTTCAAGCAATATATTTCTGTAGGCATCTACCCTTCTTTCCAAACTTGAATGGCTATTATGTAGCAGTTTAACACACTTTGTCACCCTTAACTCACTCCTTGATGCCTTACAAACAGTCTTCCTCCCTCTCCACTCCACTGAAACTGCTCTCACCAAGGTGACTAATGATCTACTCGTGCCTAAGTCAACGGGCCACTTCACCCTATTAACCTCTCTGCTTCATTTGACACAGTTGACAGCCTCTCCTCCATATCAGCCTTCACTCCCTTGGCCTTTGCAGCACTGTCTATTCCTGGTTTACCACCTTCCTCTCTGATCATCCTTTCAGTGTCTCTTCCTCTGGTGACAGGGAGGGTTCCCTGTGGCTGAGTTCTTGGTCAACTACTTTTCTCTCTTTACATCTCCTTTCTTGGTCTTCTCATCTGCTCCTTTGACCTCCAATATCACCTCTATGCCGATGATGCTCTAATCTACCTTTCCTTCCCTGTCCTCTCTCCCTCCTCTCCCGTGTGTCTGTATGCTCCCTGCCACCTCCACCTGGATGGCTGGACGCTGACTCAAGCTCAACATATCCAAAACTGAGCTTGTCATCTTTCCAACTGCTACAGTTACATTCCCTCCTCTGATCTCCCTTAAGGTTGATGGTGTCAACCTCTCCCCTGTTACACACACACACACTGCCTGGGAGTCATCATTGACTTCACTCTCAGTTTTACTCCCCACATCCATTCCTGCTGCCTTCCCTTTCTTAACATTGTCAAGATTCGCCCTTTCCTTTTTCTGGATGCCACCAAGACCATGCACTTGTCATCTCCTTCCTTGTTTATTGCAATTTTCTCCTCTCTGGCTTGCCTGACAAATGTCTGTCCCCCATGAAATCTTGATTTTGGAACAATTGGAAGCTCTAATGAATGTTACTTTTAAGGTGCTTCTCATCTACCATTTATTTGAGGGATGAGGCTATTCTTATACTTAGGAGTCATCTCATCTCAAAATATCTCATTTAAAATCATTAAACAAGCAAAAATTAAAATGGACACCTAATTCCCCTCATAGATGCTATTGGCAATCCACTCCCTTTGTCACAATATGTTCAATGCTGAAATAATAAAATCAAATTAAATATTTTATTCTACACTGTATTAGCAGTCTATAGTTACACTGTTTCTGTAAACCCAACCTTTGAGACAAAATTATATGTTTAAAAATGTCTGAGGAATAAAGTAATCTCTGATAAATGTAGTTTCTGTAAGCAAACCCATGTTTTATTGTGTTTAATAACATATGGGTTGAGACAGGCTTCTGTGAAACACGAGGATATTAGATATTGCTGAGTGCTTTTGTGTAGGTCACGGAACTTTGACTCCAACCTCTAATACCATTATACTTCAAACATGGGGGTACATTAATCCTGCCGGTACACAAGTAGTCGTTTTGACAAAGGAAACAGAAATTGTACTATTGTTATTACCATTTTATAAAATTATGTTTTGGTAAGTCTTATTATTGTTTAATCATATATTTTTTATTTTGTTTAATAAAACTAAAAAAGCTTACACAGTGCTATGTTAGTCATAAGACAGGGATGTTTTTTCTAATAGTTAAAACCAGCCCTAGGTGTATTATGGGTAGTGTGCGGTCTGCATGCAGTAAGTAATGGAAGGAAAGGAGAAAATATATAATAGGAATTTTATGGTCATCCCTCCCAATAGAACCCAAACTATTCATTGTTTTTAACGGGAAACAGTCACTCAAACATATTGTTGTGATCTCCCCTGACAAACTTTTGTCCTTCTCAGGTCTCTTCAGTATAGGACAGATCTGATGCAGCATCGGTGAATAAGTAAGTATTTATTTCACGTTTGAACAAGTTTTCACACCGCTGACATATTATGTTAAAACAATGGTAAGACACTAAGGGGCATATTCAATTAGCTTTTGGATTTGCGGTAACGCGCCGAAACGGCCGCGAAACGTAATACACGGTACCGCAATAACGTGGATTTTCGTTCGCAGCCCATAGGGTTGCGTACGAAAATCCGCGTTAATGCGGTACCGTAATACCCGCAAGAACGCGCACTTTTCGCGGTAACGCGCGTTATCGCGAATCCAAAAGCTAATTGAATATGCCCCAAAAGGTTTTCCTTTATTTTCATATTCTATATTATGGTATTCATGACTAATAATTCATAATATTTATTGCATCCCTCCAATATGTTCTGGGCAGCACGGTGGCTAAGTGGTTAGTACTTCTGCCTTACAGCACAGAGGTCATGAGTTCAATTCCCGACCATGGCCTTATCTGTGTGGAGTTTGTATGTTATCGGCGTGTTTGAGTGGATTCCTCCGGGTGCTCTGATTTCCTCCCACACTCCACAATCATACGGGTAGGTTAATGGACTGCTATCAAAATTGACCCTAGTCTCTCTGTCTGTGTATGTTAGGGAATTTAGACTGTAAGCTCCAATGGGGCAGGGACTGATGTGAGTGAGTTCTCTGTACAGCGCTGCGGAATCAGTGGCGCTATATAAATAAATGATGATGATTCCAAGCTATTGGGGCATATATTTTTTTCCTCATTATTATACCAGTATTTGGCAACATTTATTAGGGGATTGCTAAGAGAGCATTTATTTCTTTTATTGACTTATTCAAAAACTATACTATCAACATTTAGCCTTCACTATTGTCTACAGAACTTGTAGTAACAGTATAAAAAAATTCATGCAACTAAATAAAAAAATAGAAAAATAATAATATCAATTATCACACTATTGTTTCATTTTCTTTCGTTTAGGTTTTTTTTGGTGAAATATGGCACTTTGAGATAAAACCATCAAATAAAGCAGTCAAATCATATCAGTTGCCAAGAAAAGCTGGTAATGAATGTCTGCCTGATACAAGGACAATTAACAAGACTATGCTGCGAGATTCTGTCTAGGGACCCATTCTTTTTCTTTCCTATATTAATGACCTACAAAATACGTGAAGGATCTCCAAAGTCTATCTATATGCAGATGACATTGCTCTATTATGTGGGGGAAAAAGTTGTAAAAGTAATTGAAAATAGCCTAAATCATGACATGGCAAATTAATCCCTGTGGATTTGAAAACATAATTTAACCTAAAAAACCTTAAGAACTTTATACATTTTCTATTTGATCAATCCAAAATATGACTAGCATTGGAGCAACAAGGATGACATTTCATTCTGCAGATACATTTTATTATTTACATTCTCAAGAGAATTATTTTATTTAATATTATTATTACTGTTTGAACTATTGTTACTTCTCAGCGCATTACAAATTTAAGGCTAAGATATTTTGCCCTTTCATAACAAGTGATTTTTGTGAGATGTGCCAATTAAAACAATAATAACTTTTTTGTTAGCTAATTCATCAAAGTGAGTTTTCTATTGTTGTTTATGGCAGATAGGATGTTTTTTTCTAACATATCCAGGTTTATATTTTTTATATATTTTATGAGAATTAAATAGGGGACAAGGATAAACAAACTAAGTTTCATACAGAGGTGTGTTAGCCACCACAATCTTCCTATGTAAGTTTAAAATTAGCCACAAGTATATTTTTTGTGCTTCTGGAGGACCCTGATCTTCCACTATCCCACTAACCTCCAATCCTCTCCACACTTAATGAGACTTCACCTTCACAACCTGCCCTAAGTTACCACTAAAAATGACTCCCAACTTTCCACACAGTACTCCTGCTTTTCCAAACCACAATAAATTCTTAGCAAAGCTCCTCACAGTGACTGAAGGTAGCACTTAGTAATCATGTATTATATATGCTTTATTCAAGGTCTGACATATTTTTAGTGTATATAAACAAATATTCAAATTCAGGGCCTGATTTGCAGTTGAACCTAAGTCCATTTGTGCCACATAAAAATATACTACTCAAAATTTGCACCCATATTTTAATGTATGCGTATCTTATATTTGTGCTTAAAGAGGTATTCATCTTTTAAATAAAGTTGTGGAGAGTTAAGCCAACCACGCTCCTTAGAGTTGCATACAATTTTGATGTACAAATATCTTTAAAATAAGACTTTTAGTAAGCTTAACTTTCTGTGTCTAATAGGCCCTGGTGCATTAACACTAGGGTTAATTTCGTAAGAGGCCAATTAACAAACTAATTTTTCTTTGGAATTTTAGAGAAAATTAAGTTATGAAATGTATCAGGGGCATTACAAAGACCAAAAGACGTGAAATAGCACTTATAATGGCTATATCTGGAGCAAAATGCTGTCTTCTATCCGTTCCCCTAGTCCAGGGGTAGGGAACCTGTGGCTCTCCAGGTGTTGTGAAACTACAAATCCCAGCATGCCTTGCCACCTCTCTGCTGGTTATCTACTGGCAAAGCATGCTGGGACTTGTAGTTTCACAACACCTGGAGAGCCACAGGTTCCCTACCCCTGCCCTAGTCTGACCAGTACTAGTAGATAGGATCTAATCAGAAGTAGACTGATAAATAGCTTGGCAGATTGTAGGCATTATAATATCCCTTTATTCAAGTTTAAGTGACAATGGTCAATGCAAAGACGTAAAGAGTCATCCATATTCCCTACAAAGGAAGATGGGGGCCCCTGCAGAGGATGTATAATGATGTATAAAACTTGTTTGAGGTTATCGTCCCAATATTCCCTTAAGATCTTTAATTAGTGATCTGATAAAGAATAAATTTGGTCAAAGTTAATCTGGGTACCAGATAATGTTAAATGGGACAGCCAAATGGTCCTGTGAGGTGGTAACTGCCTATGTTTATTTATTAAAAAGTCTAAAAAGTCATGGTAGGCTATTGTAAGCTCAGGTTGAGCAGGGGTGATTGCAACAGAAGTAGACGGAGGCAGGGCTGCAAGAAGTAGCCCAGATCTCCCCTGGTTATTGTGCTTCTTCTCGATTGACGCAAGCATTGTGAAGAGACAGCGAGAGCATGCCAAGCTGAATACAAGTGCTCTTGAGGACTAGTGGCAGTGATAACTTGTAGTTTCCAGGTCTCAGTGGTGCCTGCTTCTAAAGCGATGGAAGACCCACACAGAGGGCATTCCGAAAGAGCAAGATCTGCTACCCACCTCAACTGAGAGTGTACCTGAAGTTAGCTGGCAACGACTTTAACATTAAGTTGGCTGCCCAAATAATGTGGATTTTGGAAAGTAATTCACAGCCAATTTTCTGGAAAATAAAATTATTATGTTTAGAAACAGAATCATTGAAAACTACATCACTTTTATGAAAGGGTTAACTATCACACTGAAACACTGATATACTTCATAAAGGAAACAATATATTACAATTACCTGTAGCAAGAAACAAAAGATAATCAGCGCTTATCGGGTGTATTTAAACAATAAAAATAACCTATATAAATAGAAAGCAATTGGTAGGTGAGGTAATACAAACCATTGTCTCTTAAATATAGATTCTCAATTTAAAAACAAATCTATTTATTGAAATATAGATACCATAATAAAATAAACAAACACTTTAATTGAATGTGGATAAAATTATAACAATAATAATCAAGATGTACTGATACAAGACATAATACAGTCCAAGTGCTGTAAACGAAATTTAGATTAATAAGGAACCAATAGATTCCACTTCCCAAACGATATTAAACAGCAATGAAAGTTATTATATTAGGACCATTTAAGTAGCCCAAGAAGCTTAATTCTGTAGCGGACAATGTATCATCCTTGTCTATTAAAGAACTTTGTGAAATTGAATTGAAACTCTCAAATCTGCTGCCCCACGATAAATGAAATGCAATCACTTTGTAGGTGCCACCAAGCTATTAGAATCTGCCCATGCACGGTATAATTTTGGTTGGTCATTTAACCCACATTGCCCAAATATGGTACAGTGTTTGGCCTCCTCAACAGGATCAAATTTTACCAGAGTACTGCAAAATTGGGTTGAACGGTGATTCCAATCAGCTTGTGTGTGTGTGTGGGCATCATTTGACCCAGAAGTGCAGAAGGTCATCCCTGCATCAGATCCAAGTCTGGGGAAAAGCCAATTAGTCCCCAGCCTCTGCCAGATTTTCAGGGGCAGCAAACAAAATAAAATAAAAAAGTTCAAAAAGTTAAATCCAGGCCTGGCCTCTATTGGTATTCAGCTATTCACTGTATGACATGAAAAGCCAAACTTGAAAAAGTACATGTGTGGTCAAATGCTTCACTGATTTTTTTGTTTAGCAGTTGTAGTAAAATTTGTATGTGCAGTTGAAATATATTTGAGACAGGACAACTGATTGTTATTTTTTTACAAACAACAATTCCTATCTGCATCCAATATCCATGGATAGTGCTGAGTCTACAATGGCTAAAAAATAATGACATTGCCACAGAGACACAGCAAGTGCAGTGTACATATAATAGGAGATATCCTGTCTATATGGTTTTTTTTTTAAATACACTCAAGGCACACCAGTAAAACCAAGTTATAATAGTGCTCTGTAGTTAATATTATAATATATATAGAGCACATATTTTATAATATAAATAAATAATACATTGTAAAGTGGTCATATATAGAAATTAATTTGGCAATATCAAAAGGACATTAAGGTCACTTTCCTCATATAAAACATGTTACTGATTAGGAAAACACTTAGGACAAAGAGGAGTGGAGGTGTTGCCCATAGCAACCGATCAGGTTTTAGCTATCATTTCCTAGAATGTATTAATATTTGATACATGACAGCTAGCACCTGATTAGTTGCTATGGGAAACATCTCCCCTTTTCCTTTTTTAGATAGTTTCATACATTTGCCCCATAAACGTAGGATCTAGAGTAGGCCTGGCCAACCTGTGGCTCTCCAGGTGTTGTGAAACTACCAGCCCCATTATGCTTTGCAAGTAGATAGCCAGCCAATAGTTGGCAAGGCATGCTGAAACTTGTAATTTCACAACACCTGGAGAGTAACAGGTTGGCCAGACCTGATCTAGAGCATCCTCCTCTAACAGAAACTCCATGCCTGTATATTGTGCATTTTTATTTGTTTTTCATTTCATTTTTTAGTTTAGGTTTTCGAATTGCTACATTTTTCCTGCAGTAACAATACAGTCTGTACACTGCAGCTTGAAGTGTATGTCTCATGTCGTGTGATCTCAGTTGTCAACCGTTTCAGTGCGCAATACGTTACCTTTGACAGAATGTGTAGTTATGTGGCAGCTACATATTGAATAAAAGAAGAGATAAAGTTACTCTGGGAAGAAATCATTTTATGCAGCCTGACAGTGTTGACCAGTTTACAGAAAAGGTTCTCTTGCATTTAAAGTATATGGAATGAGGAGCAAATGCAATTTGATAACAATAACACAGGATGTGTATCATTTGCCGGAACAGTGAGATGAAATGATGATGATAGCGATATAAAGGCAAAAGTTCATATTGAGCTCACTGAAACAACGACCTTCCTGGGAGATTGAAAATTGTAAACGTGTGATTGAGTTGTTGTTGAATTGGAGAAATTGCTTGTTTTAACATGTCTAGAGAGATAATCTTCATCCCTATACTCTCAGTCCCATCAAGGAAAACTAGGTGAAAACGTCCACAAATTAATATTGTCTCTTAGACGGCAGGTATCTAAGGTTATGTTTCCTATTATGAAATCAACTGATATGAATCTCTTGAGCAGCAATAGAACAACTGTTGTTATCAATAACCGCCTGTGGATTGAATGGAAGTCACAGACCGATCCCCATACGCACCACATGTAAAGCTGATCATCACATCATTACAATTCGCACCAGTCAGACCTACTGTACATGATACTTATCACTGTGTCTGCAAGCGGATGGCACATCACAATAGCAATTATATTTAGGCCAGTCGCAGATTTTTCTAGAAAGCATAAAATACAGGATATACCGAAGCTTCATACTCTGAAAATAGTTCTAAGTTTCCAAGTTGTAAAGTATTAAAAAAAAAAACATTTATATAAATGGTGTGAGTTTGTGTTTAAAGATGTACGATTCTCCAAAAATCCATTTTGTACAGAAAATCAGGCGTAAGTACATGAACCTCGCTGAATTTCAGGAATCACGGCAACCACTTTTATATTTATAAGAATTTGTGGAGTACAAATAGCGGTGCAAGAAACATTTCCAAAAATGTACATTCCCTTGCGCTGTCGTTACTTCATTTTACTAATATCACTACGCAAAACAAAATGTGACTGTGCATGGTTCCACAAAACTAGTTATAGTCCACCCTTAAGGGTAGATTTATCAAACCTGCTAAAAAGGAAAGGTGGAGGTGTTGCCCATGGCAACCAATCAGTTTCTAGCTCTCATTTATCTCGTACACTCTAGATATGTTAGATGGAAACTAGTCTTTCTTTTTACAATGTTTGATAAACCTACTCACTCCGTCAAACTTTAAGGAAGTGATCTCAACTCTGGCTGATTCGTTTGTAAGCTTGAAGATATGCTCAAATTTTATTCAGCCACCTGCATACTTTTTGCATTCACCTATATACCTAGATATAATCACTATGGGCCTGATTCATCAAGGTACACATTCTGAGCACAATCTGCGTTTGTTTAAAAATGCACATAAATCAACAAGGAGCGGATCTGAAAACACGGACGCTGATAAATTTGGGTGTAGGCCAGCTCCACTCTGCTCTGCTACACAAGGCACTGCAATATATATATATATATATATATATATATATACAAGTTAACCTGTGCATAATACTCATGCATTCTAGTCAAATCAAGCTACTTAAGGTGTTAAAAAGGTTCTTGTCATGCATTTGGGCCATAGCCCAGGCCTCCTCAGGGGAAGAGCGTTACTTCCCGACGCAAGCGCCCTTTTTTAACGTGGTTTTGTCCACATGTCACCACCTCATCATTTTTCTCCATCACCTCATCCTTCATCTTTATCGCCACATCTATCCTGATGTCTATCCAGACACAGGGATCTCTCTCAGTGGTCGTGTGTATCACACCCCTCTCGCTCTGTCACCCCCGGCAACCACCAACCACTCCCCACTGTCACCCCCGGCAACCACCAACCACTCCCAACTGTCACTTCTCCTTCAAGAAATATATATATATATTTTTTAAATCTTTATAAACACTTTTAACAATTAACAAATTAAATTAACAAATTAAAAACATCTTAGTATACCAAATTTCAGCCCTTTCTGAGTTTTTTTTTTCCACACACACTAAGAATTTAGTAGGTCAGTGTATAACTCCGCCCAGCAGGTGGCGCTGCAGCATGGTTTTTTTTTCCCACACACAGACACACGCCACTAGGCTTTTATATAGTAGATATATGTGGTTTGTTTGTTTGTGAATATCTTTGACCACCCCCTGCACTTGTTGGGATGAAACCAATGCAAAGTGTTCCAGTTGGTTACTGGGCAAGTTTTAAGAGGGTTAGGGTTCTGGTTGGACCTCCCGCTGGTATATGCTTGGCAGAACTTTGTCACAGGGAGTCTGTTCTAAGCCTTCCACTGGATGGATTTGGATTTGGATGAAAAACTTCACAGACTAGTAATATTGGATTCCAAAAGACATACTAGGAGGTTGAGGTCCCAGTCGGACCTCCTGTTGATGTGCACTGGCCAGAACTTTGACCTAGAGAACCTGTTCCCGGCCTTCCACTGGATGGATTTGGTTTGCTTGTCTGTCCAGTTATGCATTTGGACACCCCTGCACTGACTAGGATAAAAACAACGTGACGGGGTCCATTTGGGTCCTGGACAGGTTTCAGGGGGTGTTAGAGTCCCGGTCTGACCTCCTATTGGTATACACTGAGCAAAATGTTTACCTGACAAGCCTTTTCTTAGCCTTTATACTGGATGTATATGGATGACATTTAATATAAAAGCAAAAACAACACTGGGCAGCCACCTCATGGGTGTGTAGGAAGAGCTGCTGAGCTTCTAATTATTTTTAAAATGCTGACAGTTACGTCCAACTCATTGATAACTTAACAACTTGAAAATGTAAACCCAGCAACGCCAGGAACATCAGCTATTATACATATGTATTAGTATGTATATATATATATATATATATATATATATATATATATATATGTATAATTAATGTCACCTTTTAATAATATCGGTATTAATGATTACGAAAAATAAAATGGGTTTTTTTGGATTGTTTTTCCCATTTATTAGGATAATCTTAATGTTTACTGAACATATCATATATTTTTTACAGTTACTCATGATTGCAAACACATGTTATAGAATGCATATGAGATTATCATCACTACTGATTAGACCATCCCTGTAGCTGGAACAAGAAAAGTGACAGAAAAACAAGTAACTTTGGGATACTCAGAGCTTGATGCGGACATGGCTGAGTGCGTTTGAGTTTGGCACGCATTACTTACACCCCTTCTCTACCCCGTTCACTCCCCAAAATCATAGGCTGTAGTAAGAGTCCTTTGTGTATGAAGACTCTTGTTTCATGATAAATATTTGAGCGAAATTTTATGTGAAAGTGAGTTTATCTCTTTTGTACATATTTAAACTCCTTTTTAGAGATGCTTTTGGGATATAAATAAATTAATTTATTACTGATATTGTTTGCACACACCTGAATTTCTTTCATTATTATGTTGTCTTATTTGCTTTATTTATAAAGCTCTGTACATTACAGGGATCATGACATTAACAAATTACATACAATGTTGAAAAAGAAGGTAGCTTAAAATAAAATATAGCCATGCTCCAATGAGCTTACAATCTAAGAATGCAAATAGAATCAGAATACAATTTATTTTAACATATGTGACTGTAATGTTGTGTGATTAATCATCTGCTCATATTAGTCTTCAGTCAATCAGCTGCAGTAACTTTATTTGCAATTCAATATATTTTTTTGGGCAGTTTTCAAACCAGATTGCGCAGATCACTTATATTTTGCTGCTGCTGCTGTTCCTGGAGTAAATTGGTACAGTATTTTATAAACATTAAACTTATCTATTGGATGACACATGTACTTGCTTAAAATCTAAGTGTACAATTCTTTCCTCACGCGTTTCCTGTATGAACCATTTTGAAATCAATTCCTGAACTAGTTTATCGAATATATGCAAAAAATGGAAAAGTCATAGAAATTCCTCAAACTTTGCTTGAAAGTTTTGTCAATGACTCAAATTTCATTATGCTAGGATAACATTCAATGTCCACAGATCATACTCAACACGTGTAACATGTGTTTGTTCTAGATGCATGTTGTAAACCATCTTACACATATGTTGTGCAAGACTGATATTTAACTGTATATAATACATTCTTACATTTAGGGGTAAATTTACTTAAAATTGCGTTTGGTGGTGGCTTGAGACTGCAATGTAAAATGCCTGGTGATGTGTGGTGGATTGGAAACAGCTAAACTGCCAACTGTTTGGTCAAAGCTACCAGGATAAAGACCTATACTTGCCTCTGATTGACTTGATAGGCCAAACATGCTGTTTGAGCTATCTTACCATTCAGAACATAAGCGGAGGCACTATTATTGCATTATTATATTATGGGGGCACAGTGTAATATTGTGTTGTGCATCATAAATAATTATATCCCCATTAACAATCAAATATTATTGCCCAGATTATATAATTATTTTTTGAGCTTAGTAAATCTGTCTGTTTGTATTTTGATCATGTTTAAACTCGGGATGACAATTTGTAAAGTGGTGGTTTTCAGACTTGTTCTGGCGGTTTGGCCATTTGTAAATCTGTTGCATTTGAAACCGCTGGAAAAAATGGCCGAAAACTGACGATTTAATTTCCAATAGTAAATCCAGTCCTTAGGATTGGAACACCTCTAAATTGCAGCAGGGCTTGTCCAGTAAAAAAAAGTGTTCCCTTTTTGGAGGGATTTGCTCCTATATTTGTGTCCCTATATACGTATATGACATATCACAGAAATACAACAATATCTTTCTGGATAAAATATTTCTGGAAAAGTGATCCCATCCCATATTACACACATACAAAGTCCTATCATTTCCCAATCTTATTTCAACTGATATTACTGTCCTAAATTAGCAAGTCCGTTGCATGTATCAAATGCGTTCAGCTTATTACCATTGTAATATACAGTCTTTCGTGTTATGTTCAGGTAGATCTTCATGCTTAACCAGCATTTGGTTAGCAAGGCAAAAATTTGTAGCGCTTCTGAAATACAAACATGATTACTGAAACACAAACATGTAAAAACCTTTTCCCACTCGCATTAAATATGATGTGCAATAGCTTGAAGCAGGTTGAGTATCTAGATTTAAAAATAAAACTGAGATCTTCAAGTGAAAGCATTAAGACCTCCCATCCATAGCAGCAAGGGATGTTTTCGCACATCAATTTGCAATGCACAAGATAGAATTCTACAAAAAGGAGTGATGCATTCTGGGCACAAAGCCAAATAAAATCGTATGCTCTTCCATGTGTTGTCAGGTTTGTTTTTTTGGGCTAAAATAAAATAAAGAACAAAAAGGAAAGGGAGAAAAATTGGCCTTAGTGCAAAATTTCAATATTCAAAACCCTTAGCAACATAAAATCTTATTTATAAAAGGATATGCAAATCAGACTCTGATTAAGGGAATGTATGGATCTGCATTTTGCTGTTGATACTTTACTTTTGGGTCAAACACAGGGGGGAGGGGGCTCCAACATTAATATTCACCTCCTTTAAGAAAATCAATATTGATCATCTTGCCAATTTAATATATTGTGATATCTTGTAGAGCAATACAACTCTATGAAATGAATACTAATTATATATATATATATAATATATATTATATCTAGTTAAATTAAAAAGAAATACAGTTAATGTTGCCTAGTGCTTCACATCACTCTCAGCAGCCAAAAAAATATAGCACAAATAATTTACTTTTACTACATTTCTATTTCCCAACAGTCACTGAAGCACAAGAGCCGAAACATACATAATAAATTTACACTAGAGCCAAAAATAAGAACAATCATGGTGGCCATTTTGTTTAAGCCAAAGTTCATTAAGATATAGGCAGAACCCCACCAAAATTACTGCAGAGTTATATTTTTAACACAGAAAGGAAGACATTCCTTCTTCTAAACCACAGAAGTGTCTTCATTCAAGTGTAGGGTGATTTCTGGGCACCTGGAATCCTAATATTGGGGTGGACATTTTAGAATTGATTAAAAGGCTGTTCCTGCCCCAGACACCTCTTGTTCCACCGAAAGAAACCCTGGACACCAACAATACTGAGGAGCAGAATTAATTTTTATAAAAAAAAAAAAACAAGCTAAAAAATTATATTTTTGGCCTGATTCATTAAGGCATACAAAACGAACGTATTGTGCATTTTTGTTTTCATTCATATTGAAAAAGGAACAGATGATAAGATGCATCTGGTGATGAATACGGGTCTAGGTCCACTCTGCCATAACAGACAATACAATGCGGGATAAGTTCAATACATATGTGTAATATAAAGTCTCAAAGCGTGCACAGAAGAAAAAAGTACAATAAAATAATGTTGCCTTTTAATAATATAGTCATTCATGATTTATTTTTATTTTTTTTAAAACAAAAGGTTCTTTTTGTCTTTTTTCACACCCAATAAAATCAATGTATTAGGGTGTTCTGAATATCTACTGTATGTAAAATGCATTTTTACAGTTGCTTCTGATTGCAAACACATGTTCTAGCATGTATACAAAACCGTCCTCACTATCACTCTGCACCTGACCTGCAGCAGGTGCAAGTAGTACTACAGAAAATCATGTACCTTTGAGATGCCCAAAACTGGAATCGGACACTGCTGCGCGGGCTTGAGCTTGGCACACCCTTACTGTACATTGACTTACTGTACATTGACTTACTGTACATTGACTACGTGCATACTCCCAGTCCCCTCCCCATTTTGCCCCTGAAATCGTAGAATGTAATTTTCGATGGAAGATGAATTGAGTTTAGCTGCGTTCACGGACGTATAGTCTGTTTCCAGGAATGAACAGAGTGATTTTTATGCTGAAAATGGCACGTATCAGCATTTATGTTCCTTAATGAATTCGGCCCTTTATCTCTTCTTGAGTCATGTCTATGTGCAATGACTTAGATTACAATGGCTCTGTAATGACACAGATATCGAAGTGGTTCTGGAGGGCTGCAGACAAAGATCTTTGAGCTGCATGGCCTCTGGTGCAGCTGTAGGTAGGCTGTAGGCAGAGCTGTGAGAAAACTCGGGCTCTAGTGTAACAGAAACAAAAAAGAAAACAGAACTGCTCTGTGCAGAATATTATAAAAATAATAAACATCCATATAAATGATTTAATATCAGAACAAAACAAAATAATTTTAATTATTACATAGATATATAACATGCCATATATAACAACATATAAAACCAAGAATTAAAATAAAAAAATAAAATAATAAAATATAGATAAACAATCCTGGCTAAATTCCCAACAATGCGATCAAAAAATACAGCCAACACAGTCTTATAGACCTTTACATGTAGAGATTCTCCTAAGGCAGTGGTTTCCAAACTGTGCGCCTTGGCTCACTGGGGTGCCTCGCTGATTTCACTGGGGTTCCTTGGCCAGGGCCAGTGGTAAGCAAAGCGGGGATTACTTGGTAATTATTTTGGCTTAGGGGTGCCTTGAAAAAATTATGAAAACCCTAAGGGTGCCGTGAACAGAAAAAGTTTAGGGAAAAATTAATAAAGCCCATTTGGCATAATATTGTGCTCACACAGATCCCACTGATAAAACAGACTGGAGATGTTAGGACAGAAAATCCTCCTGGTCTGATCTTAAGAAATTAGTCCTTCGTATAATGTTGAAATAGCAATTCCAGTGAATAATTAAGTGCAAGTACGTCTTACCCAAGTCCAACTAATGGCCAACCCTCCGGAAGGACATACGTGCAGCATGCATGCACAATTTTCATGGCCATGACATCAAAAGAGTTACCTTCTGGGTAGTGGGTCTGTGCACCTCTTAATCTTCTGATAATGGAAGAAGGACAACAGGTATTCAGGTTTGTCTAGTGAACACTGACATATGAAAAGAAAGTGGGGTCTTTGCACCTGGAGTATAGCAGCTACAGTTGGCGAGTTTCATCTTGTCCAAGCAAGACTTTCTCAAAGCTGATTATTATAAGAAAAAGAACCCTATGTATGGTCTGCACAAGATGACGCCCCACTGGTTATTCAAGTTCCATATGTAGATTAATTAATTAGATTGTCCGTCATCATGGATGTTAATAAGTTAGACAAATACAAACTTTTAACACACTATACTTTTCTTTTCCTTTTCTACTGTAACAGAGCCTTCATGTCCCTCCACCATAACCTACATGAAAACCTCAGAAACAAAGTTGGAGTTGCCTATGGTCGTGTGTCTACAAAGGCCAATAAAAATCAAGCATCACTGTATGAGGAACATGCTGGTGAGAGCAGAAATAGAGGTAGATTGAAGGAAGATCCACTCATGGTTCATCTATTTCTGCTCTCACTGAGCGTTCCTCATACTAATACTGTGATTGCATCACTTACTATCCAATCACCACACGGCTCCTCCAGCATCAGTCAAATGCATCACGGGCATTAAAGGTCCACACAGGGCAGGTTCAATTCAACCAGTAAAAATTACAACTGTCTTTTCAGAGTCCTGTTTGTCTCTTTTTTCTTTTATACAAAATACATTTTTCAATTCACTCTTCTTTCTCAAATCCTTCATTCCTTGTCTATTACGGAAGAGAAAGGCATTTTCATTTTAAGAGATGGGGCAGACACAGCCCTTCTTCATTGCTATCTTGTTAGGCACAGACCTTAGAAATTAAATTGCTTGAAATGTGCTTTAGGAAGGCTCTCAGCATGCTGCCTTGATGATATGAAATGGCAAAGCTGCAACATAATGCATTTCAATTTTATAATTAAAATTAATGGGAAAATGAAAAATAAATAGCTTGTATTGGTTCAAATTCCCCATGGCTGAAAAGATTCCTGGTTACTAATTATTTTGTTTCTAACAGTCTGTTTTTCTATTCTCCTTATTCAAAAATAAAAGCCCTTTATAAAGATAACATTAAAATTGTAGCAGAGGCCCACTACTGTACTTAGCCTCTGCAGAGGTTTAAATAAAGCACATTTTGTTGAAGATTAAACTAATTCTTGAGCTGTTGCTTTTTCTATGTACCTTGTGGAAATGCTATATACAGACAATTATTTTCTGAGCCCTAATAAATACATACAACAACTTAAGAGAAGGCAGGATAATTTAAACTTGATTTACCATTAGAGTTAGCAAAGGGGTAATTGACATTACTTTTCACATATGATATATTTTCCTCTCACTAGTAAATGGGTTGTTGCTCATTTTGCTTGTATTTAGTGCTTCCTATTATATTACTACCTACTGTTGTGCAAATTACTCACCCTTAACTTCAAAACCCAAAATAACACCACCCTTTCATACAGCTCAAATCTCCTTTCAAAATTCTCTCCCTTTCAACCTCTTAGATCTACCTCTGACCTGCACCACACCTCGACTCTGGAAAACACCTAAAATGATTCTCCCATGCTACTACCCATTTATTGAATTAAATTCCATGCTCCATCAGGATTTCTCACAGCATTCAAATCTTTAGATGTTCTCTGAAAACCCATCTTTTTATTAGCGCATACCCTTCTCCCGCTAATACTGCTCACAATAATGTGACATCACAAGTTCACAATCTCAACTCTAAGCCATGCTTGCTTCTTTTGTTTCAGCTGTGCCCTCTTCCAAATAAAATGTAAGGTCTCTCATGAGCAGGGCCCTTCCTACCCTTTGTTTCCATGTCTGTATTTATATTGTATGTCCGAGCTTTATGTATGTCATGCTGTCTCTACTATACAGCACTAAAGTACAATGGTGCCTTACAAATCTATAATAATAATAATAATAATAATAATAATAATAATAATAATAATAAAAATAACTCTAAAATTCTACACCAAAAGTTGACTGTGTTGGTTTTAGTGAGGTAAGATTAATCTGATCGCTCTTCCAGTGTTTGTTTCTCTGGTTCCACAAGACTCAGTCCTAGACTATCTTCTCTTATCTATCTATATAACTTCTCAGGGAAAACTAATAAGCACCTTTGGATTTCAGTATCATGTCTAGGTGGATGATACCCAAATGTATCCATCCTCTCCTGATCTCTCACCATCTGTGTTGGCCCACGGTGCTAACTGTCTTTTTGTATTTTCATATTGGATTTCCTCTCGAAGACTCAAACTCAATCTTTTAAAAATTAAGCTTATAATATTCCCAGCCACTAACAGAAGTTACCTACCTGAAATTTCTATTTTTGTTGGCAACACAACAATAAATCCTACCCTTCAAGCCCGCTGCCTAGGTGTGATCCTTGACTTAGAACTTTCCTCTTTCCACACATCCAATCTGCATTTATATTCTGTTACATACAAAAACATTTCCAGAACACACATATATCTTACGCAGGACACTTCAAAAACTTTGCATCACCTGCAATGACTATTGCATTAACATTCATACTGGTCATCCACGAATAAGACTCCTACAATCTATTTTGCACATAGAGACTAGATTGATTTTGCAAATACGCTCTGTGTGTTTCTACATTTTTTGCCTGTTTTATTTTATCAAATCTAATATAAAATACTTCTACTTACATACAAGGCCATCAACAAAACAGCACCAACTTACATCTCTTCCCTTGTCTCAAATTATCTCCAAACTTGGCGCCTCCATTCTTCACAAGACCTGTGTCTCTCATCCACACTCATTACCTGCTCCCATTCCCGGTTACAGGACTTTTTTTATCCTCAAGTTTTCAAACCTTCAAGCGTTCTCTGAAAATCCACCTATTCAGGCTAGCTTATCAAATTCCTCAACCACCCTTTTAACCTCCTCAAGTTACCCTATTACCACCCTCTACATAGTTCACATAAGATTTGCTTGTTCTTTGTGTACTCAATTAACCCTCTGACCCATGATCCTCTGACCAACAGTACTACATGACTGGATCATTGAGCCTCTAAGCACTTTCTACCTTTGCAATATGACTGGACCAGTATGCAATTTGTAGCAATTAACCTCATGTAGTAAACCTCTATTGTCCTATAGATTGTAAGCTTGCGAGCAAGGCATCTTACCTCTCTGTCTGTCTGTATTACCAGTCTCTGTTGATGTTGATAATAATAATAATATTAATAGTAATAATAATAGATATTTTCCAACAGAAAAAAATTGATTATTTTTTTTGGTTCATCTCTACATCTCCATAATTGTCTACGGATAAACACTTTTTACCACCTACTTTCCTACCTATCTGTGTAGATCTCCTTTGACTATCTGATGCTGGGCTTTGAGACATCCAGGTGGGTGAGTATATTCACTCATACTTATATATGGTGCTAAGATTGCTTATATAACTTCAGAACTGACACTCTTGAATTGCCCTTTAGAGGTCCCCAAAGCTTGGGTGTGGTTTGTGGATTATATACCTGTTGATGATCTTACCTTTTCCTCACCCTGATTCTTGCTGTCTGATAAGCTCATGAGCATGACTGAGTGAGTAAAGTGAAGTATGCTTGTATTTACCTCAAATAAAGAGATATACTCAATGCATGGCAATGGAATAGAATGGCCACAACAGGCCATAGTCATTAAGACACGTATACTGAGCGCATTGTGCTGCTGCTTTAAAATGGCTCTTTGTACTACAAAGTCAACAAGTAACAGATCTAAAGATACGTGTGGTGATGACTACGGGTGTAGGTTTACTCTGCTCTATTAGACCAGATACTTCAGGATACGTACAATACCTATGTGGAACATAAAATCTAAAAAGAACTCACAGAAAATAAATATCAACAATTAATGTTACCTGTCAATAATATTGTAAATTATGATTATAAATGGAAATTTTTTTAAAACATGTATTTTTCATTTATTTTTCGCCTTGGAAATACATTTATTAGAGATTTTTACAGTTGCTCCTGATTGCAAACACATGTTATAGCATGAATATGATACTGACATAACTAGGACTCAGGACTTAGACTAGAACTCTAGCTGGTGCAAGAGATACGGCAGAAAAAGATCTTGATTCAGATGTGGCTGCATGCGCTGAAGATTGAGTCGCCCTTACTGTAAATTGACAATGGACAAACGCCCCTTCACCGTATGGCCTGGCTCTGGGCATGTACAGAGTGATTTTGCTTACGATACGCTCAAAGTCGACATATACGTGCCTTAATGACTCAGGCCCAATATGTTTACAACTACATATAAACATATTTATACACACATTATTACACCCAAATCGGATGGCAACCATGTTAATCTGTTGGTATGGACAATTTGAACTTGTTTACTAAAATGCATCTCAGATATGGTCTAATTAATTAGTTTTTCCCCATTGCTCAATGGAAGGTTTTTGTTCTCCTGAGTATGCCTTATATATGAGGTCAATACAAAGATATTTCTGTTAAGCTTTTCATACTTATGACTGTGAGTATTAAAAGGCCACCACTTTGACTGGAAGAAAGACATTTTCATCATCGGCATAGAAAAGGGTAAGGATAGTCAGACTGCGAGACTCTTACATGGGGTGGTGTTGATGGCAGATTCTCTAAATGCAAAAGGAGGAACATAGCATCAGGAGGTCCCATAGCAAGGTGTGGGGCCCCCAATCCACACCAATGGTGTGCTTTATCAAAAGAATTAATCCAATTGCCATTTAACTCAGGAAGGAATGTTTCCCACAGCAAGGATAAATTGGCAGTTGTCTAGCTGGTGTTTTGGTTTACCTTCCTCTGGATCAATGCAGCTAGTCCAGGTAAGAATATTTAACTGTGTATTGATAGAGCATAGTTTCCCTCTAATATGGTGGACCACTGTCTGGTATTACAACTGATCACTTTAACAGTGTCTTGGTGGGAAACACTTTAAAAGAGAGAGGGATTATTTATTCTCTACCATTTTTGGCTGCCCACTATTTCTGGCTTCTCACTCTCAGTCAATCTCTGTAAAAAATAGTGGATTCTATTAGCAAAGCACATTCAAGGGTTCATGTAGCAATGTACAAAAAGTGCAGTATACGTCGTATAATATATGTTTTAAACCTGCATATGCCCACAAAGCACTAGTTTAGTTTGCAGCCATATGAAAATGGAATCCAAAACAGAAGTGCAAAAGGCCTTTATCCATATTGTGCATGCACAATACAAATGGATTACACCAGTTTGTATGCAGACTAAGACATATCTCCCAATTGCGCCTCTCTTGTGTGGTGTGCCCCTCTTAGTAGTCAATTTGCACTCTTATCAGTGTCCTCCACTGTGATATGCAAATTCTCCATAGCTTTGCGTTTCAGATGCTTTCCACTGCTACTCAACGGACAGAGCATAGTTTAACAACAAGGAGGAATGAGGAACCAGAATTGAAAAATGATACCAAGAGAAACATTAGTAGTGAAAGTGAATAGGATAAGAACAAAGCTGATTCATATTCTACTGTATCGAGAAGAAGAAGAAGAAGACGAAGAAGAAAGAAGAAAGCAGAAAGAAGAAGCAGAAGAAGAAGAAGAAGAAGAATCCCTTTCAGTGATTTTTTTTCCCTTCGAATAACTTTGATTTATTAGCTTGTATTCATTCTGTGCTTTTATACCATGCATCTATATAAAAAAGCAGAGTTGATTTTCTTTGCTGCACTTGGTACAACATGTCTCTGCTGTTCCCTCTGCAGCTTCATCCAGAGAGAAGCTTTCACATCCCATAACAAATATAAGCAAAAAAACGTAAGTGAATTAGAAAAAAAAGCAAGTCGCAGGAGGGCTGTTTCATTAAAGTTGCAAGAGGGCTTGTACAATAAAGTAAAGTGATAAGAAGACAGGAAACTTGTTTAATCCATTAGGGAAGAGATCATTTGGCTCTACAGTGCACAATGTAAATCAGATTTATTTTTTTGAATACTCACATATATTACAGATTATATTAAGTGTACATTTTAGTATGATGCTAACAATAATGTTATCAGAGCTCTAGACAATATTCATCACACTTTCAAAACCATTAAGCATCCTTAACTGACATTTACTTGGCTGTGTATTAATTATTAATAATGGCTTTGGCAGACTGACCTTTCAGTCACTTTTAGACAATGAAATACAGCATATGACTGTTAAATGCAATTTATCTATTTGCTTCATTCAACACTATGTGATTGCCAACATTTTTTTCCATAGTGTAATCACCAAAACCTGCCAATAAGACAGTTCACGGTGTAAAAGTAAAAAAAAAAGCCAATAACAAATGATATCAGCCAATGGCCAGCATTCAAGAAAAATCAATCTGGGAATAGTGCTCCAGGTATTTTTTCGGTCATGCTACTTAGTCTATGATACTAAAGTATTTTCAGTACTAAATGCAAATTTTAGGAGGAATTGCAGTTTTCCATGAACCATTTCACTGCTGTGTACTAAATTTACAACTCGTGTCCTGACCACTTGAGAGCATAAAGCTTTGTTGGTATATCAAATTAGCAAATATCTTCATAATCATTGGCAATGTTTAAAGGGAAAATAGGCAAAAATGTACTTCCATAATTATTCCCTTAGTAGCTTTCAGGAAATTAATTCCACCTATGCTCCTAATCATTGATGGAACATGGCATCACCAGAACCCATAGCAAATGTTGGAGGGAGGGCCTGGTGATTCCAGTCCAACCCTCCAGATGCGGTCGCTATGCTCCCCTGCACAAGTGCAGGTACCAATGTTTGCACAATAAATTCCATTCGGGGGCTTCACTGCTACAGGAGTTTGTATGTTCTCCCCGTGTTTGCGTGGGATTCCTCCGGGTTCTCCGTTTTCCTCCCACACTCCAAAAAAACATACTTGTAGGTTAATTGGCTGCTATTAAATTGCCCTTAGTCTCTCTCTCTATGTGTGTATGTGTGTGTTAGGGAATTTAGACTGTAAGCTCCAATGGAGCAGGGACTGATGTGAATGAGTTCTCTGTACAGCGCTGCGGAATCAGTGGCGCTATATCAATAAATGGTGATGATGATAATGATGATGATGATGATGATGATGATAGTAATACTACATATATTTACTTTTATGATCGGTCTTTGTTTTGTGAACAGAAAGATCACTGGGGAGGGGCATTGAAATTATCTTGGTGTGTTTATAAAACAAGCTGGAATAATATCATTCAGGGGGACCTGCAGAATAGGAGGTAACACCAGACCCCAGGTAAGTAGAACTATTTATTCTATAATATCTTATGATAATTTAACTCCACATAAAATGAAATCTTATATTTTGGGTGCAGTTCTTCTTTAATCTTCTCTAATAAGGTCTATATACTGCTTTAAGGAGATAACCCAGGCTATAAGCATCGGTGCTTGGTTTACTTTTGGGTGAGCATGCATGCACAGAAAGACAACGCAAACTTTTGCACTTGAAAGTTGCACGTACATCCAATTCTATTTGAGCCCCACAGTTAATCTTTCAATAAACAAAGTGAGGTTTAGTTATTGTGATCTCCTGTAAACTCCTTCAATAGGAAAAATATCCAATGAGACAATATCCTGTCAAGCTCATCATCTTGCTGTGATCTGTTCAGTTGCCTTGAACCAATCAATACATTGTCTCTACTTGCACCTAGTGCCCAACACATGTCCCACAAATCCTCACCACACTTCACTGTCATACAGTCACATTGCATTCACATAAAGATGACTAAAGATGCCTACGTCTATATGCACAGAATATGGCAAATGGGTTTAATGACAACTAACAGCTCTTAAAAAAGTGTTTTTTTGTAACCTCTTTTCCGTGAACCTTGTCTCATGTCTCATGAATAACAGATTTCAAATTAAATATACTGTATCTCCTTCTGGCCTATCTCTTGTGAGAACAAAACACATGTTGATCTGACTGTCGTTTCATACTTTCCACACTATAATCAGATTGTGTATCTATATATCTATAATACATCATCATCATCATCATCATCACCATTTATTTATATAGCGCCACTGATTCCGCAGCGCTGTACAGAGAACTCATTCACATCAGTTCCTGCCCCATTGGGGCTTACAGTCTAAATTCCCTAACATAGACAGACAGACAGAGAGACTAGGGTCAATTTTTGATAGCAGCCAATTAACATACTAGTATGTTTTTGGAGTGTGGGAGGAAACCAGAGCAACCGGAGGAAACCCACGCAAACACGGGGAGAACATACAAACTCCACACAGATAAGGCCATGGTCGGGAATTGAACTCATGACCCCAGCGCTGTGAGGCAGAATTGCTAACCACTTAGCCACCGTACATATGAATACAGTGATGAAAAGGGTAATTGTCACCATACACATACATTTTCTCCAACCACCTTATAAATAAACTATCTAATGTGTGGGGTAATGGGGCCATTTCAAAAGCTATGATCCCATCTTCATGTGCAAAGCTAGGATAGTGGGGAATGACTTTGTACCATTACACAACGTGTGGCATGTTCAGCTCAAAAGGAGGTTACCATCTCAGACTGATAATTAGCATTATGCATAATTATTCACACTTCGGGAAACTACATTATTATTAATATCATTATAATTTATTTATATAGCACCACTATATTACTCTGTGCTGTACAGAGATTGTTTAGTCATTTGACAGTTCCATTGGAGCTTACAGTCTAAATTCCCTACCAAATCAGCACACATATACACATCAGTGTTTGCCCATATGCAATAGCTAAGCTAGATGCTAAACCATGCAAATTTCATTAGCTGATCATTATTTTTAATGTTTATTTTTTAAGTCTTTGAGTATTTTTTGCATAAAGTGTTAAGCTTCACAGTCTAATAATAACACTTATTAATATTTGTACTGGAAATGTGATTGAGACCCAGCAACGTGTAACTTTCCTCATTGCACTGAAGAATCTCCATTTATTTTTCATGGCACGGTTAATACAGACAAAGGATGCAATCAAGTGCACTATGCCTTGCTAGGGGGGATGAAATATAAATTATCCTCCATTGCAAATTTGTAATTTTTGCTCTGATCAATACAAAAATAGTTATACTGAAGCTTAGAAGCAAGATGTTATCGATCTCCAGTCTTAGCATGTTAAGAAAGGTGTAAAACAGAAATGAAGTGTTGATTGTATGGATCATAAAATACAGACTTTTTTTTTCTTAGGAATAGTCTGAGTACACAAGGACTGTTCATTATTAAACAGGATTGTGACAATACATATTGTATCCCAGGGCGGAATTCTGAATTTATCATCAATAATGTAGATTGAAGATCAGAGCTTAAGAGCCAGTGTGAAGGTGAACTATATTGTAGAGTTTTGCATTAGTGCACATAAAAAAAATACAAATAAAATAAAACATACCGCATTGGGAAACAAGTATCTAAAGATCAGGAAACAATGTGCTCTTAAGATTCCTGGTAGCTGACCACGTATTTGGGTAATGGTAGACTTATCAAATATTGACAGATGTGAAATGATAACAATCAGTCAGTGCCAAAGGGAAAGAGGTGCCCACCTCCATTTTACAAATTACCCAATTAAGGCAAACACGTAGCCTATAAAAGTCAAAATCAACAACGGACTGCACGCTGACAGCCCATCTAGCATATAAAACCAATACTGTATTCACTTTCTTTCTGGCATTGAAACAGCAGTACTAACTTTCCGACCTTTTTAGTCAAATACACAATCGATCATATCTTAGTACTTAGGGAACAGTGGCTGGAGATGAATTCAGAATGCAATCTTCCATCAATTCTTTTCTTTTGGAATGTAATATGTGTAATCAGCAATCCACAATTTGAAGTAACAATAGTATACTGCTAATATTTCTTGCAACTTTGTTTACTTTAACCTTTTTCAATGTTATAATAATAAATTATTTCATTATAGGGAAAACTAAAGGGTGTGAAATTGAAATACATGAAAGCTCATAGCAACAAAGGAGACCCTTGTATACATTGTCTCAAGCTATGTTGATAAAAGTTAGTGGTGTTAACTCTGCATTTGCATGAGTGTGAGGGATCTGCAAGACATCATCCAGGCTCTAAATAAGCTGAGTCTTTTGATCTGCTTTCCAATCTGAGTGACTGTGGAGCTCGCACTCTTCCTAGTTATATTCTTATGGTGCTTCAAGGCCCCCTTATTACTCAAACAGGGAACAAATGTTCTCGCTACAATGCCTGACCTATAGTTATACTAGTACTACTATAAGAATTAACATGCCAGGCACAGGGAGTCTGGTGAGACAGTCAAGAGATGCCTGACTTCTCCTTCCCCCCACCTACCTGAAGTCCCTGCACCAGACCAGGTGCAATCTGATCCTCCTCTCAGTTCTCCTTAAGCACAAGACCTTCATCTACCCCAAATTTTCAGGAGTTGGTGCAGTGTCCTCTCCCAGCAGATCCCTGTACTGACTTCTAAGTAAACATGCTTGACAACTCCTTTCTGTTTTACCACTGGCTCTGAGTTCACATCTCACTCAGCGTTTCAGCAGTGGCTCTGCAGGTGATTGGATATCAATAGGAAAGTGCTTGATGGAAGCATTGGCACCTTCAAACCACCCTGGCAGAGAAAGTACAGCAAAACTTTGGCAGCACTTTCCAAAGCAAACCTATTAGCAGTTACCACCACTGTCCATGGTGCTGAACAGATAGGAAAGGAAGAGAACACTTCTGCCATTGTTATGTCTAGGTAGGAATAATTAGTTTAGACGGACACTTTTTGCCAGATTTTTCCGGCAAAGCATTGTCCATAATTGTGGCTAAACTTTAGATTTTTTCTTGCGGTAAGCAGTGGTATAAAATATTGGTTATCATTAATATCGAAGGGACATTTGTAAATAGACTTTACTTGTCCCCAGTTGTAAAGTGCTATTGTTGGCGCTATATAAATAAAAATAAAAAATAATTGTAATAATAATAATAATAACTAGAGAAGCCCAGCGGTAACCGCTTTAAATTAAACTGAAATGTATATATTGAATTCAATAACTTTTTTATATACTACACTACATGTAGAAATGTTAACAATGTATAATGAATAAATAACTATATTATCAATCACTATATAAAAGGAACTAAATAATTTCTTTATACACTACAATATATGTAGAACATCTTCCATCAAACTTACTGCTGGACATGGTCCCTGCAAGACATGCTGATATGTGCTGCTGCAAATAACTGTCACAGATTCCAGACCACCCAGCAGGTCACATGTTCCAGGTCACCCAGCAGGGCTGCAAATTATTGTCACAGTTTCCAGACCACCCAGCAGGTCACATGTTCCAGTCACTCAGAAGGTGCACAGGGAAAGTTCACAAACTGTCACAGTTTCCAGAGCAACCAGCAGGTGCACAGGTGTATTGCCAACTATTATATTTTCCAGAGGACAATGGTAATCCATTGTTGTAAATGGTGGACTGACGTTTTGCAAAACATTTCCAAAGCAATGCAACCAATTACAATGCAAATATTTTTCTGCAAATCTACAGACCAAGACCTTTAATGATGTATGATGTGCCCTGCTCAGACAACAGCATCATATAAATAGGCACTCATAAAAGTCGTACTTATGCTACTAATGTATAGATAATAATGATGATAATAATATTATATGTCATTGCCAGGTAGAGTGAAAAAATTTAATTGCACAGATACTATTATCAGCCATGTAATGAAATCTTATATAGCACAGAACCCATTTCCAGCTATATTGCACAGCATCTACTGCCTGTCACATTGCATAGAATCGATTTTCATCTACTTTGCAAATAACTTATTACCATGCACATTCAAAGGGAGATATAAGAATCTACAAGTGAGTAGCTGATCATAATCTGGAAAACACAGCTATAGCTAGATAAATCAAGCAAAGGAACAAAGTAGGGTAAGAGCAGAGTGAATTTTCTTTAAAGGTCAAGGGTCGCAACCACAGTAGGTAATCAGACAAGAGGCGATGAGGCAAGACATACAATACTTCACACAGAAACAGCTCCCACCAGCTTGCATGAATAAGAGAATGGATAGAGACACAGACAGAAACACAAGGCCCTGGGATCAAATCCCAGCAGAGTATGACACAGGTGAAGTTGTGTATAGCCATACAGTGGTTAGAACTATGACAGCTAATTGTATCTCATAAGCCAAGGGAGTAATGCATGTTTACACTTTATGGCTCTTAAGGGCATAATGAGTTTTGATTAAGTATATGTTTTTCAAGGTGAGGAAAATATGATTGAAAAGTACAAAGATAATTTCTTGGAAGAGTTTTTTAAAAAAATATAATGATCCAAAAAGTTGTGTTTCAGAGAACAACTGCAAGAAAAATGCACATTGTTTATTTATTCAAAGGCAAGTTTCTACTCTCATCTGCTCTATTGTGACAAAATGAAAAAAAATCTTATAGCTTTTAAAGGAGACATTTATTTTATGTATTTATATATGAATGTTAGCATTTTAATATTTGTATTTGAATATTTGTTTTTAAGTTAAACTTGCAAGTGCTGTGCTGGACTATGCTGTTCCAAATATGGGATGAGTTAGATTTACTTACAAGTGAGTGTAGTATTATTATTATTATTATTATTATTATTATTATTAATAATAATAATAATCTTTATTTATAAGGCGCTACAAGATTTCCGAGGCTCTGTACAGAAAACTGACAGTGGACCATACAGGGTAAAACAGTACGGAACAGTAAACAAAAAATACCAATACTCCAAACTTAGCTTGCACAGTGGAGTTGGAGAAGAAGAATAGGTAGAGAGACAGGAGGGAAGAGTGCCCTGCTTGAGTTTACATCCTAAAGAGAGGATAAACAGACAGGAGGCACAAGGGGAACAATCGCAAGAGGAGCAAAAAGCGGGACAGGGGAGGAGAGACGAGGAGATAAAGCATGGAGAGAAGGTTAGGTGGATGTCTGGTAGGCTATGAGGGATAGATGAGTTTTAAGTGCCCAGTTGAAGGTGCACACATTAGGGGAAAATTGAATGGAGCTTGGGAGACTGTTCCAGTGGAGTGGGGCAGCCCGAGAGAAGTCTTGGATTCTTGAGTGGGATGAGGTAATCAAAGTGGAGAAGAGGCGCTGGTCATTGGCCGAGTGCAGGAAACGAGATGGAGTGGGAACGGAGGGGAGATTGGAGATGTACGGGGCAGTGGAGTGGGAGAGGGCCTTGTAGGTGAGGGTGAGGAGTTTGAAAAGGATTCCGTAGGGGAAGGGGAGCAGTGTAAGGCAAGGCAGAGAGGGGAGGCAGCGGAAGTGTGGCGTGAAAGGAAGATAAGTCTTGCAACTGTGTTGAGTATAGAGCTAAAGGGGGCGTGGTGGGAATGAAGGAGGCCAGTGAGAAGGTTACAGTAATCAAGATGGGAAATGATGAGTGCATGGATAATGGTTTCGGTGGCATTTTAAGATGGGAAGGTCCTGATGTGGGCAGTATTGCGTAGTTGGAAGCACCAGAATTGAACAAGAGATTGAACTTGGGGGGCAACAAAGGGGGAGGAGTCGTGGGTGATGCCTAGTCAGCAGAGTTGGTAACAGAAGAGATGGTGGTGTTGTTAACCGTAATCAAGAGATCAAGATGGAATGAAGATCTGGGAGGAGGGAAGACAATTAGCTAGGTTTTGGCAATGTTCATTTTGAGAAAAAAAGCAGACATCCAAGAGGAGAGGAGAATGCAAAAAATTAGACAACTAAACCAAAAAAGACAAATGCAACCTACTCTACCACAAAACTCAATTAAAGCAAATAGCACAAAATATGAGAATGACAGAGCTAGCGTCTCAAACAAAAAGCAAACATAAAGTATAATAAAGATAAAGATAAAGTTCAAAAAGTGTTCCAAAATGTCCTACTTTTACAGGCTTGATGTTTTATCTCCAAAGTCTTCTTATATACCTTCTTATTGTAATGATACTTTTATTGCTTGTGAATATCTTATACAAAAATTAAATTAAAAAAATGAACAAAAACATTTAAAATGGATTTTAGCTCATGTATATATGATATACCTGCAAAATCCAATTTGTGAAAATGTTCACATCATGAAAAACCAGTACAGTAAAGTGAGTGTCATGCTACTTAGACTGGTGTAACAATATCTGATTAAATCCTTGAAATCATTCTTAAAAATAAAAGTTGTATAAATAGTGTAATATTGTCTGATTATAGTATCAGAAATGTGATGTGCTTCCAATTGTACTCTCACATGAACATAAAGAAGGATCAACGTGCATTTTTTTTAGGCTTCTTTTGTTCTAAAGCACAAGTAAAGCTCTTTAATACCATGTGGGGACAGGCAAAAGGAAAACCTTCTTGTGTAGTATGGTTCAAATTAAAATAACATTTTAATATTTTCCACATCCATAAAAAAATACATTTTAAAACAACAGACTTCTTCTTTAAGGTATATTTAGACTCCGCCAGGTTGAAGCTAGGAGTCAGCTTGTATATCTCCTCTCAAAAGGGTGCATGGTTGTTAGGACACAGGTTTTTAGATGTACATCAAGACCACTTTTAACTTTAACCACTTCTTGCTCCAATCGCTTTCTTATGCCCAAATCTAGCTGTCTCCCTTTATATCTGCAGTCTCACTGCAGCCCTGGGCAAGGCTGCTCCTGCCACCACTCACAGCCTTAGCATTTTAAACCTCAGCTGTGACACTCCAGACATATGCATTACTGCTGAGCACTGCTTGAGGATATCTCACAGGAATGCTGACTTCTTCCACTTTTAAATGTATTCTTTTGTGTTAACTCTGCCATCTCTCTTTCTAAAAACTCCACTTTAAGTCTCTTATATTCACCCAGTTCTCTCACCTCTTTGCCACTTTCAACTCTCTCCTCTGCCAACCCCATGCTCCTCTCCTTTCCTCCCTTACAGCCCTTCACTTTGCCACCCATTTTACCTTCAAAATTGTCACCATGCATAAAACAATATCATCGATGTAAAACACTCCAGTGTTTAGCTAATTCTCTTGTGTTGTCCTTATCCAGCAGCAAGATTAGTAAATCCATCACTGTTACACTATCTGCCTTTACAGCTGGAGATCTCAGCAGCTGTCAAAACTGTAAAAAATAGATCAAAGTTAAAAAAAAAAAGCCTGGGGTCCACCCTATATTCATTATTAACCCTAGTGCTGCCAGCCTACTGCTGGCTACGTGAAAATCGGGGAAATATTTTGCGTGTGGCCCCCCGATTTTTACATCCCTAGCACTAGGCAAACCAGCCAGCTTTGGTGACACTATAGCAGGGGGACATGGGTCAGGGGTCCCCCTGTCATAATGACAACCAACCCAAGGCTGTTCAGCGCTGGGCTGGATTCCCTAGGGAGTGGGGTCCGGCGAAAAAAATGAGCGCCCCCCTCCCTCTAAGGACACCCTATGCAAAATGTTTCCCCGATTTTCACGTATCCAGCAGTAGGCTGGCAGCACTATGGTTAATAGTGAATAGAGGGTGAATATCAGTTTTCCCAGCTGCCGGGACCTCTAGCTCTATAGCAGAGCAGTGTAACAGTGATGTGTTTACTAAACACGCTGCTAGTATGCAGCGTGTTGTATCTAGTGTGTTTGAAAGCAAACTCATGAGAATTTGCTTAATCGCAGCTTCATACATTTCTGAACAGTCGGGAGTTTGATCTCTATTGATTTTAGAAATAGCGATTTTGACAGAAACACAACTCTGTCGATTTCACATGAAATCTCAGCTTCATACATCTGCGAGTTGCAATTCTCCTGAGAAAATTGCTGGATTTACAAAATCCCACTTTGATACATTCACCCCCTGGTATTTCTACCGTGCCTCAGAAGACATGATACATTCTCTTCTGTCATCTGCTTCCTCATCTAATCCCATTTTTAGCCCTTTCTGATCCTTTCCCTTCTCACCTTCTCTGCTTCCTATCCCCAAAGCCTAACTGCACCAAACCCACGTCTTTGCCCTGCCCTTCTCTACTGCCATATTTTCCTCATCATTTAAATATGCTCTCATCTCACCTATCCCACGAAAAGCTTCTATTGACCCTGCTATTCTTTCCACTAGTACTCAGCTTTTCTCCTCCCATTCACCTCTAATCTACATGAGCGGCATGTCTTTAACCACCTCACAAACTTTCTCTCCTCTCACTACTTCCATGACCCTCACCAATTGGATTTCCATCCTCTTCACTCCACCAAAACTGCTCTCAAGAACCAGTGCTTATTGCTGCAGAGGTTATATCCTTAGAATTTAGTTTGATGATATCTCCAAAAGACAGCACAAAGCACAAATTTGCAGCTAAGCAAAACTATTTTTAAGTCTTCCAAAGTGTAGAGACAATAAGATCATTTAATAGAATTCTGTTTGTAATAAAGGCAGTGGCAGAACTACCGTGGTTGTAGGGGGGTGTAGCCGTTATGGGCACTAGTTCCACCTACCAAGCCCCTGTTCTGAGTATTCAAATAATGACCCACCTCTTCCCTATTCATAGAGGATGTACAGAAAGCTACAGTGAAATCGCTGGGCTTCTACCCAAATTTTGCTATGGGACTAATTGATGCACTCTTCCACCCCTGTAAAGGATTCATTTGCTCACATTGCATTGCAATGTAAAATTTGCCCTTTACTATAGCAACTAATCAGACACTTTAGTAAAGCTTCTAAAACAGAAACGTAGAGGTGTTGCCCATAGCAATCAATCAAATTCTAGCTATCATTTTATAGTACATTCTAGAAAATGATAGCTTGAATCTGATTGGTTGCTATGCTCAAAAACTACTTTTCCTTTTTAGAAGGTATATTAATCTACCACTGAATTTCATTGTCTGATTTACACTAGATAGATGCATGCTAATTGCTCATTGGTTGCTGCAGCTCATTGTAAATGTAAAACTAAATGCAATGCAGTAAATTTATAAAAAAAAACGTTGTGAAGAAATACTGTGAAAAAACAGACTAATTTAAAAATAATGAACAAAAATGTCATTTACTCACACTTCTATACCCCAAAGGCCAACTTGCACTTGTTCTCCTCCAAGTTTGACCTTGCACAGGACAAGCACCAGTTTTTATAAGCACCAACCTTTTTATAAATATCAAGCCACAGTCAAGCCAATAAGCCCCACCTGTGACTGGATCACTTACAAATAACTTACGGTATAAATCTATTTAAAGGAAATAGCGCAGGGCCCTTATTTATATAATTGCACATGCACTTATTTTTGATATTGTGTTTATTTTGATGTAGGAAATCCTTATTTCTGAGACCAGGGAAGAAACTCGTTTGTTTTAACCTTTCTAGAGGAAATGCCTTATTTATGATGTATATATCTGATACAATAATGTTTTGAAAGCCTTTTGTATATCTTGGTGTATATCTGAGCGAAAAAAAACATAACTCTTAGCTTCAAGACCCTGCTTGACAAGTTCTTCAATATTGCTGTATTCCTTCAAATTAGACCATAAATCTAATCCATTCTCCGGCTGTTTCTGAGGTTGGACCCAGCTCTCCAGTACCACAGCTCTGCCGCTACCCAGCAGCTCTGGTCAGTGTGAAAGGCCAGGGGGCATCAATCCATAGCACCCTGATCCATAGTAAGCGGTCCGGGGTACCAGCCTGAGTGTACCAGCAGGAGAGTACATTAGCAGCAACAGTTTCTCAGAAGGAACGTGGTTCTGGGCACCATAAAGGAACCCAGTGGTAGCAGCAGGCTCCTCCTACTTCAGCAGGAGGGGCGTATTTGGAATAACGAAAGGAGACGGTGTCAGAGTAAGCCTAGCCAGTTCCCAGCAACAACAGTCAGGGTGGTATAGGTGGTCCATCCTGTCACACCACCCCTTTACTGTAAAGTTCCACATAATTTTTCTCAACAAGACACAGAGGGCCTGATGTAGAGTAGGGTGCAATTAACACTGAAATCGTAAGCGTAAATTGTATCCCGCAATTTACACAGGATTCCAAGTCACACGGATCTTTAATAAATTAATTAATAAATGAATGTTTTAAAAAAATGTGCTTCCCTCCCCCATCCCCCCAAACAGCAAAAGGTTTGGTTTTGCTGTTTGGGAGGAAGTGCACAACATTGTTTAAAAATGTAATTCTTTTTTTTACTTCTTTTTATAACACAGCAAGGTCTGTTGCACCAGCAGAAAGCACCCTTAATAGATATGTCTCCTAAAGACCTATCTACAGCTGCTTTCAACTCAGCATAGCATGTAAAGTATGTGAACACGCCTTTACATTGCTAGGCTCGCCCACTACCTTTCCCGTTCCACATCTCTAAGCACAGAGAGGTGCAAGAGGGAGATCAGTCTCAGCCAGAATGCAAACTAAGACGGAACCTTGGCTAAAAGTGCATTTTGCAGTCAGGAGTTGAACTTGCGTCAGACTCTTCATCAGGCCCAGAGTGCGCAGTAACGGAAAATTTCATGCACACCGTGCTTCACAGGTGTGGTCCTCTGCAAACAAATATATATTGATAAATAAATTAGCACAAGCTCTTTATAAATACCATGCAATGCTAGTAAATGACTGTTTCATTGGTATTTATTTTAATATTTAATATTTAGTGTACATTTTAAGCTATAGAGACAATTGTGCAATAGGTATTGAAAAAAAACATGTTTTTAAAGTCATAATGCTTAGTTTATTTTCCTTTAGAAAACTGAAAAAAGGGAGGGATTTGATCCCTTCCTATGCAGTATGCAATGTATCACAATATTTATATGATTTGTTAAGTGCGCTGACTATTACACATAATAACACAAGAATAACATGTTTTCCCACTATAAAGGGAAAATGGAAAGATTTACCAGGAAAAGTAATGTTGTAGTTTGTGACACCGGAAATTAAATTACCCACTAGAGACAAAAATGAACTATATTAATAAAATGAAGAACATTGATAAACAGAAGTGACAGCTGTCCCCCTATGAACGTAATACAGAGCAATATTTTGTACAAGCCTTTGGTCACATATTGGATTGTGTTTAAATGCAATTTTCTAGGAATACACGGAAATGGAATTTTAAAATTGTATGATTTGTCTTTGCAATGAAACATATTCCATATATATAAATATATATATATATATATATATATATATATATATATATTTATTATATCCAATTATTTACAGATTATAAAGTCATGCTGTATTATCAAACAGTATTCCACAGTCTGTCATCATGTTGTAATGTCAGCCTACTCCTCTTCTTTCTACATTGTGACCTACAGTACTAGGTGGCTGTCAGCCAATGGCTATTAAAAACATGGCGGGTGTTAGCATATTGAATTTAATCTCAAGGCAAAAGCAGATCAACATGGATGATGCAGCAGGATATTCTAAATTACAAATATATTGTTATACCATTGTCTTGAAACATGTCTGGTAAATGCTGAGATAACTTTTTACTGAGGGTAGACAACCCCTTTCAATGTAGCTTAATTGCGCAAAAAATCCAGTGAGCAGAATAATTACCCTAGTACTGACATTCTATTCTCAGAGTACTCATGTATCAACTTTTATTTTCTGAAACGTTCTACATCTACAATATACGGCGGATTCTAATTTGGTGTGGATACACAATGTCTGAATGACTCTTTTATAGTCTTGAAAAACAGCTCATAAATCTAACTATAACTTTCTGCTTGATTATCATTTAAAATTTCCATAAACTTCTTCCCACATTTAATGGAACCAAATATAGAAAATTAAACTACAAATCCATGAATGCTTTTTACAGTATAATTCCACTAGCGGTATTTTAATCTGGCAAAGCAAAGAGGGTGAAGAATCCAGCAAAATGTATTTTAAGCAGATAATGTGTAAAAATGCTTATTTGCATGGATGGACAATTTTATTTGCTCAATTTTAAAATGTGATTGTGACATAGGCATGCTGAACGCTTTTAGTGGTGCTACAGCTACAAGTTAGGATTTGTTTTATGAACATGTGCAGGGTGGAATGGGGGCTGCAGTGTAAACTGTGATGATTAGTGTGAAATCAATGTTTATATAGCAATGCAAACATTCTCTTAAATTTAACCACCGGTCCCTGTGAGTTAATATTTTTATAGTTCATTTATTATTTTTTAATCAGTCTCCCTTTTCTAGGCTAATGCTAAATACACTAGTATATAAATGAAAAAGAGGAAAGAGACCCAGTAAAATTTTAATAATGTAAAAAAAATTCTCTGCCACTGTTCCTTGGGGTAAAGATGCATGTTTGCATAATGTATAGGTCATTGGTACGGCCTCATCTAGAATACTGTATTAGAGACTGTACAAAGAAGGGCAACTAAAATGGTGCATGGCCTACAGCACTTACCCGGAAAGATTAAAATATCTTAATATGTATAGTTTGGAGCAGAGAAGGGAAAGGGGGGACATGATAGAAAGTTTTAAATATATCAAGGGTGTCAACAAGGTACAGGAGGGACAGCACGGTGGCTCTGTGGTTAACACTTCTGCCTCACAGTGCTGGGGTCATGAGTCCAATTCCCGCCCATGGCCTTATCTGTGTGGAGTTTGTATGTTCTCCCTGTGTTTGTGTGGCTTTCCTCCGGGTGCTCCAGTTTCCTCCCACACTCCAAAAACATACTGGTAGGTTAATTGGCTGCTATCAAAAATTACCCTAGTCTCTCTCTGTCTGCCTGTATGTGTGTGAGTGTGTGTGTTAGGGAATTTAGACTGTAAGCTTCAATGGGGCAGGGACTGATGTTAGTGAGTTCTCTGTATAATGCTGCGGAATCAGTGGCGCTATATAAATAAATGATGATGATGAAAGGATATTAAGTATTAGAACAGGAGGACATGCACGAACACTGGAGGGAAGTAGGTTCAGAGGAAATTGGAGGAAAAATGGTTTCACCAAAAGAGTAGTGGATAAGTGGAATAGCCTCCCATCAGAGGTGGTAGGTGCTAAAATAGAAGAGCAGTTTAAACATGATTGGGATAGACATAAGGATATCCTTACAAAAAACTAAAGATCAAATAGAGTTTGAGATTATCATAGTTTAAAAATGGGCAGACTAGATGGGCCAAGTGGTTCTAATCTGCCATTAAATTCTATGTTTCTATTTTTTATACTGTACAACTGCTCCATTCTGATTTTAAAATATAATAATTCAGAAAAATATTTTTGTATGTTTAAAGGACATTAAACTGGTTGTCCACATTTGGGACATTGTTCTCTTTATATTAAACATTCCCTTAGTGAGTAAATCTTGTAAGAGTCTTCTCCTCAGCTATTTAGGATATATCAATGGGTCATGCATGCGATGGTGCACTGAAGACTGGCTGTCGATGTGATAAGACTCTTCTTACCGCTACCAGTCAGTATTCCCAGGCAGCAGCACTCTTCTGCCAAGGTGAAATTTCTTGGTGAATTGAGGTGTTGGGAATTTTTCAATCACCGCAATGAGACCAGACCTATTTCCACATTATTAGCAAATAGTCCCACAAAAGGTCTATTGCCATTAAAGCAATTGGAATATTGTCATTAGTAATACAAATATTTGGAGTATGCCGTGTAGTCCTGCATTAAATCTGCGAGGGATGTACTGTCATGATAATTCTAAGACAGATGCTGCATCGAAAGAATGGCCCAACCCAACCTCCCAGGATGAGGGCTGGTTATCGGCATCATTTCAATCTAGCTATCCTCCACGATTAGGTCCTGTTTGGGACTGGTCCGCAACTTCTCTAAATTTGAGACATGGGGCTGCTGCTGAATCTGCATAGCCAATAAGCATAGTGTAAAATATGCAAATTGGTTCTGTGCATGCCCACATAACAGGCCACATGCATATATGCATATGTAAGTTTGCTCAAATCTGACATTTGCACTTGCTTGCAACTGGAGAGGTGGGACAGGAGAGGGAAGGGATGGACCAACGTTGGCCAACAACAGTAATGTCATGTTCACATATTTGTAAACAGATGCAGGTCTGCACAGAGACACCTATATGCCAGTGAGAGTTGTATCAATTGTGGGTACCTGATGTCAGGTGCAAATACACACTGATGATAATGATGATCACCAGCACTAGCTAACGCTTCGGATTGGGTGATTTGCAGCTGAAGCTGCATTTATCATTGCTTGTGCATAAAGTATAAGAGTTTGCAAACTTATGTAAACAATACTTTTATTGTCCGCACATATGATGGAGAGTTAAGCCTGCTGTGTTCAATAGATTCTTCTAAAAAAATATTTCCAACCTAAAAGCAAGAGTATATTACCATCAAAACAAATGTTTAAAAAATGGTGTGTAACTGATGTATGCACGACATAAGCCTATTTGTGCAGACCTGCGCACATCTTGCTATTTATCCAAATTTGCATGTGTATGCAATTTTGGTGTTATAGTCCACACATTTTATGTCTGCTAATTTGGATGCAAATGTGTTCAAATTCAGCATGGGCACCCCAGACTGTAGTCATCGGAGATCTCCCCAAGTAACGTGTTTTGACTAAGGTGAGCTTCTCTTTGCTCCCAAAGATTAACATTGACATTATCACCAGTCTTGGTCTCATAGAGAAATACTGAATATAGACTGTCATCCTCCTTTCTGATAACTGAGAGCTAACTGATGCACTGCTAATAAGTGCACTAGTTCATCAACACATTTTAAATCTATTTACTTTTTGCCAGCTATAAACTGGACCTAATAAAACTTTTTTACAATTCAGTTTAGATAGAAATAATAATACCTAGCATGGAGGTGGTAATAGAAATCTTCTTTCCTGCAGTAGTCCATATTAAAATATAAATTAATTAATACAAACATATGGCTGCGACTTCATATAATATAACTGTGTTACTAATGTCTTATCTACTACCAGTTGGAGAGGTGAATCTGCAATCAGCCAATCAGAAGCGGTTAGATATGTGTATCTTTGCATTGCAGTTCATTGCACAAGCCCTCCAGCTCCCGTAAGAGCTATGACTCCTGACAGGTGTGCTGTGCATAGGTCCACTTGTGTTGCAATTATGTGGACATGCCCTTACTGTCCTTGACCTATGCTTGCCCACCCTGTACTGCCTCTCCAGGCATAAGGAGTCATAATATGCACCAAAACCTGGTTACAGACAGACATATATGTATGCTTTTTGGTATGTATGCTAACTATGGAGATGCAGATCTGTTGCAAAAATAACAGATGTGCATCCAACTTTACATGAGCCACATTGTGCCTTATTTAGTGGTTAGCAAGGCCTGACAATCAGACTTTATAGTACAAACTGAATAAGAACAAAGGAAAAAGGTCTAAGGAACCACAATTTTTATGGCACCACTGTTTTATATATATATAGGGCTCCCCACCACTAAAAGTGAACTGGGAGATTGAACGATAATAGCAAAAATAACCAGCGAGGATAGCAGTCAACAGGAAGTGGTTAAAATCCATTTTATTGAGTCATTTTAAAATCACACAAATTGTGGTACAGTAAATGAACTGACAAAAACATTTAGACCCCTAACCAGCTCAGAGGTTGAATCTGGGTTCTGGTTTGGGAAAGAGAACCTGTCTGGACTGTTTTGATGGGTAAAGAGATTTAGACACTGTGGTTAGTGCTGAATATCATAAACAGGATAGTTAAAGTTAGCCATTTGTTAACGTGGAGCATTGGATGGACTATGTGGACTACAGATGGCCACAACTCTGCATGTGGGGAGAACTATGCTCATTTTCTGTTCCTCTTTTTAAGAGTAAGTTACTCCTAGTTTGTGTCCAACTCCGAATCAGATCCTATGTGCGGAGTCATGTTGTTTATGATTTCCTTGATCTGGAATACCAGGTTGTTGGTGTGGCAAAAAAGCAGATCCCAGAGATGTCTGAGGAGCTGGTGGAGGAGAAATTTAGGGTCAATAGCAAAAATAGTAAAGATACTAAAATATTAATATAGAGCACAAAGTAGAAATTATGTGAATTACGTTAAACGAGAATATAATACTACTTTGTACAATTAGAGGCTTAGATTACAATCAGATAAGGAGAAAAGGCGAGATAAGAAAAACCAGGAAAATGAAGGAGATGATAAGAAATAATGTTATTAATAATAATTAAAATATTAAGCAAACACTGTCAGGGTGCTCCAATAGTGTGATTAGTGGAATATGTTGGGTGAAATAGAAAAATCTACATGAATTGGGTCTATAAAATATGAAATATGTGTACAAATTAATGAAGAGGAATCTTCTTGATGTTTTGAATTTGAATTTTCTGGACATTAGTTCTCCTTTGAAAATTTGTTTCAGCATATTGTTTGACGATATTACTATGTCTTCTTTTAACAAAATCATGGCCTTGAATTACAAAATGAGAAGAATAAACTTTTCTATCATTATTCGGCTTGCTAAATGTCTGCCAACAGGACTGAAGATGGAAGATCATTTTTCCCGCACATCAAAGTTACCTCCCGCAGTGGAACAAAATGAATAATTGTCAGAGAAGTCATAGAATGATTCACTATGTATGTCAACCATAAAAATAAACAGAAGGCATAACAAGCATAGCTGACAAAAATGAGAATAAATAGGGTGCAAAGTGAATGATGAAAAATGAATAAACAATGAAATATTTGGTAACAAAATATATAGAATTAATAGAGCAAGACTGGCTTGTTGTAGAATTGAAAATAACATTTTAAAGTTAGCTATAACAGGACAATATACAGTACAGCATTACAAACATATAATACAATCAACAGCACATGATGGCAACATAAACAAATGTAGCTTGCAAAGAGAAGCAATTGTTATAATTGTTTTTATTGTTTGACATCCATTACAATAGAACCATCATTTTCAAGGGATTGAAGGATCATCTTATTGTAATGCACTGTAATTGTAATCTACAGGTAATAAAAGGTGATTGTGACAGGTTGGACCGCCTATGCCACCCTGTCTGTTGTTGCTAGGAACCGGCTGGGCTTACTTTGCCACCGTTCCTTTTCGTTATCCCAAATACGCCCTCTAACCGCAGTAGGACTCCTTACCGGCATCCAGTAGTCATTTCCTTTTGGGTAACTGTCACTGCTAGGGTGCCCCCTTGCTGGTACCCCTAACTGCTTACTATGGATCAGGGTTACTGTGGATGGATCCACCTTGGCCTATTACACTGGCCAAAGCTGCTGGGTAGCAGGCAGAGCGCTGGTGCTGGGTAGCTGGGTCCAAACCTCTCAAAGCCAGAAACAGATTAGATTTTTAGACTAATCTGTAGGTCACAGGATTTTCAGCATGGAAATTGTTTTCAAGCAGGTCTTTGAAACAAGTGATGTTTATTTGCATTCACACTGATTGAAGTTAGCAGTGATCAGGTCAGATGGAACAAGAATGATGATACATTACATGCTCAAACAACTCACTTTTTATACAGTTTTGACATAACTCCTCGCAGGGGGTAAGCCAGCCCCCTGATCCGAGATGGTTCCGCAATGTCTCAGCTATTTTTAGTATCAGGGTACAATATATGTTTCCCAAACATGGATTTACATGCAATGCAAAGCTAGCAATATTTCACTACTCTGTTATGTTCTAAAACTTAATGCTTGCATTATATGAGATGCAGCCACGCTAGACAGCCAGGCAGTGGCCCCCTGCTGGGTATACAGGCTAAACAGGTGTTTGTCACTTCACATAAAGACTTTCTTAGCATTTCCTGCTATCAGCAAACAGACCTCCACTAGCAAAGTTAGAAACCCAAATAATGACACGTCCATACAAAACACATCCCAATGTTACACAATAAGTGCATTTCAAATTGTGCCTGCACCTCTGATTGAAATACATTTCTACAATAAATTATTTCTCCATGATCCAGCCACAAATAAGTTATTTATAAGTGATCCAGTCACAGCGATTAACAAAAAAAATAATAGACAATGTAAACTACTCTAAAAAGAGCCCCACCCCAGAATGCCTGTGGACTAAATTGCCCCGGCCACTGAGCCAATCACGAGTGGTTTCCCGTGCCAGAAGCTTTGCGATTGATTAGTGGAAAGGGGAGTCCTGGGGACTCCCTACCTTGCTCACATATCAATACAGATCAACTCTCTACTGCAGTTGAGAAAAAACAATTAACTATGCTGAGAATCTCTAGCCATGTGAATGGCTCATTTATTTAAAATACCTTTTGATTCCAGTTGAAATTCTTCATATAGCACACAACGCCATTGAAATAAATAAGCCATTGACATGAATAGCAAAGCTAATTTAAACCCTTTTGTTACCTCCTAGTGGGTATATATACTAGGGATGTGCACCGGCGACTTTTGAGGTCTCGTGTTTTGTGTTTTGGATCCGGATTTTCGTTATTTTTGAGGTTCGGATTTGTCTCGCAAAACACTTGACGAAAGGTCTCGGTTCGGATTTAAGGTATTGGATTCTGATTTTTTTTGAAAAAAACATAAAAAGTTTAAAAATCAAGTTTTTGGGCTTATTTTCACTCCTAGGCTATTATTAACCTCAATAACATTCAATAACAAGCATTTCCACTAATTTACAGTGTATTCTGAACACCTCACAATATAGTTATTAGTCCAAAACGTTGCAAAAAGGTATCTTTCTGGACTGCGTAGAGGAGTGGGTCACCACAATATATTAAAAACCCTGAACTTTTATGAATCGCACCAATAAATGTACCTGGACTGCGTAGAGGAGTGGGTCACCACAATATATTAAAAACCCAGAACTTTTATGAATCGCACCAATAAATGTACCTGGACTGCGTAGAGGAGTGGGTCACCACAATATATATAATAAGAAAACCATCAACTTGTTTGATTCGCACCAATAAATGTACCTGGACTGCGTAGAGGAGTGGGTCACCACAGTATATTAAAAACCCTGAACTTTTATGAATCGCACCAATAAATGTACCTGGACTGCGTAGAGGAGTGGGTCACCACAATATATTAAAAACCCTGAACTTTTATGATTCGCACCAATAATTGTACCTGGACTGCGTAGAGGAGTGGGTCACCACAATATATTAAAAACCCTGAACTTTTATGAATCGCACCAATAAATGTACCTGGACTGCGTAGAGGAGTGGGTCACCACAATATATATAATAAGAAAACCATCAACTTGTTTGATTCGCACCAATAAATGTACCTGGAATGCGTAGAGGAGTGGGTCACCACAATATATTAAAAACCCTGAACTTTTATGAATCGCACCAATAAATGTACCTGGACTGCGTAGAGGAGTGGGTCACCACAATATATTAAAAACCCTGAACTTTTATGATTCGCACCAATAATTGTACCTGGACTGCGTAGAGGAGTGGGTCACCACAATATATTAAAAACCCTGAACTTTTATGAATCGCACCAATAAATGTACCTGGACTGCGTAGAGGAGTGGGTCACCACAATATATTAAAAACCCTGAACTTTTATGATTCGCACCAATAATTGTACCTGGACTGCGTAGAGGAGTGGGTCACCACAATATATTAAAAACCCTGAACTTTTATGATTCGCACCAATAATTGTACCTGGACTGCGTAGAGGAGTGGGTCACCACAATATATTAAAAACCCTGAACTTTTATGAATCGCACCAATAAATGTACCTGGACTGCGTAGAGGAGTGGGCACTGGGCACCACAATAAAATATATAAAAAACCTTCAACAGGTCTGCATTACACTACACATACGGCTGCTCCTCCATCCTCTCCATCATATACATGTTGGAGTTTTAGCGTGTGACAACCTCTTGTTTTTGATAATGTCAGTGCATTTTGAATATTTTTCAATTTGCCCCACACCACTGAATGTACTTTATCTATGATACGCATCTATCTATCTTGACTGCGTAGTGTGGTGGCCCCGGTACACAATTTGGTACCGAGGCCACAATATAATTAAAAAACCCTCCACGTGTCAGAATTCCACCAAACAAGTATCTGGACTGCGTAGTGGGGTGGCCCCGGTACCCAACTTGATACCGGGGCCACAATAAAATAAATACACCCTCCACGTGTCAGAATTCCACCAAACAAGTATCTGGACTGCGTAGTGGGGTGGCCCCGGTACCCAACTTGATACCGGGGCCACAATACCTCCTCCAAACATGCTACAGACAATTCGTCATTGAGATCCCATTAAGTATGTTAAAGACAGACAGGGTCCAAGTGTTATTAGTTGACTTTGTAAAGAAAAAAACTGTCCCTGTTGCACATAGTCGTGCAATGAAGACTTACTTTTTCATTTAAAGGCACGATCTTTCAAGTGTAGTGTTTGTAAGTCTAAGTCATATTATACTTTTGGTAAAATTGGTTTTTTTTGTTCCTCTTTATGTTAATTAATTAGTAATAGAATTAAAGTAGGAAATAGAATTAAATAGAATTAAAGTAGGAAATAGAGTGGTATAGAGTTGTAGTGTGGTATAGATAGAGTGGTCCACACAATATAATAATAAAACCCTCAACTGGTCTGAATTCCACCAAACAAGTATCTTGACTGCGTAGTGTGGTGGCCCCGGTACACAATTTGGTACCGAGGCCACAATATAATTAAAAAACCCTCCACGTGTCGGAATTCCACCAAACAAGTATCTGGACTGCATAGTGGGGTGGCCCCGGTACCCAATTTGATACCGGGGCCACAATACCTCCTCAAAACATGCTCCATACAATTCGTCATTGACAGACCCCAGACAGACAGGGTCGTAGTGTTATTGTTTGACTTTGTAAACCCAAAAAAATGTCCCTGTTGCACTTGCACATAGTCGTGCAATGAAGACTTACTTTTTCATTTAAAGGCACGATCTTTCAAGTGTAGTGTTTGTAAGTCTAAGTCATATTATACTTTTGGTAAAATTGGTTTTTTTTGTTCCTCTTTATGTTAATTAATTAGTAATAGAATTAAAGTAGGAAATAGAATTAAATAGAATTAAAGTAGGAAATAGAGTGGTATAGAGTTGTAGTGTGGTATAGATAGAGTGGTCCACACAATATAATAATAAAACCCTCAACTGGTCTGAATTCCACCAAACAAGTATCTTGACTGCGTAGTGTGGTGGCCCCGGTACACAATTTGGTACCGAGGCCACAATATAATTAAAAAACCCTCCACGTGTCGGAATTCCACCAAACAAGTATCTGGACTGCATAGTGGGGTGGCCCCGGTACCCAATTTGATACCGGGGCCACAATACCTCCTCAAAACATGCTCCATACAATTCGTCATTGACAGACCCAAGACAGACAGGGTCGTAGTGTTATTGTTTGACTTTGTAAACCCAAAAAAATGTCCCTGTTGCACTTGCACATAGTCGTGCAATGAAGACTGACTTTTTCATTTAAAGGCACGATCTTTAAAGTGTCAGAAAGAGAGAGAAGACACAGGAGAGGAGAGTTGTAGCTGGGGACCTGGGGTGGAAGCTCCCAGGCTCCCCCAGCATTGCCTGGAAGTCTGAGCGTGGTGACTGAGCCAGGGCAAGGAATGTGTGCCCTGGATGAGGGGGAGAACTCCATGCCACTATAGTGAACCCAAGAGAGAGGGGGACACTGCACATGGAAGAGGCCCTGGAGTGAGGGCTGCTACAAGAGGCATGGTAGCTGTAGTGTCAGATCCTGAGGCTGAGAGTACACAGAGTGACGTGTCAGAGCACAGGAGACATTATCCCCGCAGAGGAGGGATGAGCTGCAGTTGAGAGGTCTGTTGTTGAAATAGGACATGCACACTTTAACAAACCAATCATTTCAGCGACAGGGCCTACCAAACAACTTTGACTGAAATGATTGGTTTATTTGGGCCCCCACACCAAAAAAGCTATTCATCTCTCCCTGTACAGACTAAACAGGCTCTACTGAGGCAAGATGTCGTCCTCATCCTCAACCTCTGATTCCTCTCCCCCTACAGTGTGTACTTCCTCCTCATCACACATTATCAATTCGTCCCCGCTGGACTCCACAACCACAGGTCCCTCTGTAGTATCTGGAGGGCAGTGCTGTACTTCATTGAGGAATTGATTATTCATTTTTATAAACATCATTTTTTCAACGTTGTGAGGAAGCAACCTCCTTCGCCGCTCACTGACCAGGTTCCCCGCTGCACTAAAAACTCTTTCCGAGTACACACTGGAGGGGGGACAACTCAGGTAAAATAGAGCCAGTTTGTACAGGGGCTTCCAAACTGCCTTTTTTTCCCTGCCAGTAACAATATGGACTGTCTGACATGTCTACTTGGATGGTGTCAGCAAAGTAATCATCCACAATTTTTTCTATTGTGACAGCATCCAATGCAGCGAGAGTAGACATGTCTGCAATGGTTGGCAGGTCCTTCAGTCCGGACCAGATGTTATCAGCATCCCCGCCAGTGCCTCTTTTGGGAAAACTGAGCTTTTTCCTCGCAGCCATAGATGTGGAAGAAAATGAGGGTGGAGCTGTTGGCATGTCACGGTCCTCTTCAGAGGACAATCTCCTGACCAGCAGGTCTTTGCACCGCTGTAGATTTGTGTCCGCCGGAAACAGAGACACAACATACGCTTTAAACCGAGGATCGAGCACGGTGGCCAGAATGTATTCCTCTGACTTTAAAAGAGTGACCACCCTCGGATCCTGGCAAAGCGTACGAAGGGCTACATCCACAAGAGCTACATGCTTGCTGTAATCGCAATGGCTTACCAGCTCCTCCCTCACTTTCTCCAGCTGCTTCTGCAACAGCCTGATCAGGGGAATGACCTGACTCAAGCTGGCAGTGTCGGAACTGACTTCTCGTGTGGCAAGTTCAAATGGCTGCAGAACCTTGCACAACACGGAAATCAGTCTCCACTGCGCTTGACTCAGGCGCATCCCCACTCCTTTGCCTATGTCGTAGGTGGCTGTGTAGGCCTGAATGGCCTTTTGCTGCTCCTCCATCCTCTGCAGCATATAGAGGGTGGAGTTCCAGCGCGTCACACCCTCTTGTTTGAGGTGATGGCAGGGCAGGTTCAAGCTTTTTTGATGTGCCTCTAGTCTGCGGTAGGCACTGGCTGAATGCCGAAAGTGTCCAGCAATTTTGCGCGCCACCGCAAGCATCTCCTGCACACCCCTGTCACTCTTCAGGTAATGCTGCACCACCAAATTAATGGTGTGGGCAAAACATGGGACGTGCTGGAAATTGCCCATATTTAATGCCCGCACAATGTTACTGGCATTGTCTGACACCACAAATCCCCATGAGAGTCTAAGTGGGGCAAGCCACTGGGAGATAATTTCCCTCATTTTCTCTAATATGTTGGCAGCGTTGTGCCTCTTATTAAAGCCTGTAATGCACAATGTTGCCTGCCTTTGCATGAGCAGCCATTTTGTAGATGCTGCTACTGATGCAGCTGTTGCTGTTGCTGCGGAAGGGGATGCATCTACCCAGTGGGCTGTCACAGTCATATAGTCCTTCGTTTGCCCAGAACCACTTGTCCACATGTCCGTGGTTAAGTGGACAGTGGGTACAACCGCATTTTTAAGAGCACTGAGGACACTTGATCGTACTTCTCTGTACATTTTTGGTATCGCCTGCCTAGTGAAGTGGAATCTCGAGGGGATTTGGTACCGGGGACACAATACCTCCATCAACCCTCTAAATCCCACTCCACTGATGGCGGACACCGGGCGCACGTCTAACACCAACATTGCAGTTACAGCCGCAGTTATACGCTTTGCAATAGGGTGACTACTATCGTATTTGGTGGTCATGGCAAACGACTGTTGGACGGTCAATTGTTTGGTGAAAGACTTAGCGGTCTTACGACTTCCCCTCTGGGAAGATGACCGACTAACAGCAGCAACAGCAGCAGTGGCAGTAGTAGGCGTACCGCTGCAGGATTCCTCGGATGAATCCCGTATTGAGGAGGACTCAGTCTGGCTGGTGACTTGGGCTGCAGGACTGAATCTGATGGAGATTGTGGAGGAAGTTGACGAGGAGGGTGTTGCTGGTGTGTATCCAACTGGACCACGGGATTTAGGTGTCCCTGTACCGATGAGGGTCCTAGCCCCAGTTCCTGAACTAACCACTGAACTATGAAGGTTATTCAGGTGACGTATAAGGGAGGATGTTCCTAGGTGGGCAAGATCCTTACCCCTGCTTATTTGAGCTTTACATAAGCTACATATTGCCATACATTGGTTGTCTGGATTTGGATAAAAATAACTCCAGACCGAAGAGGTGCATTTTTTGGTCTTCTGACCAGGCATGACGATGGGCTTTTTCATCCCATGGACATCAGCTGTTTCCCCCCCTGGTGCCTCATTTACAATAACCACATCACCATCCTCATCATCAAGTTCCTCCACAGCGCCAGCTACATCATCAATAGCCTCCTCCCGAGCCACCTCTTCCCGTACAGTGATGGGAAGGTCAGGCTTGACAACCACCAACACCCTTGGACTCGCCTTGGGGATTTGTGATAATTTCTCTTTAGAAGGCAGAGTTGTTTGCTGTTTTGTTGCTGACAGCATAACTCTCTTCAATTTTTTGTAGGGGGGGGGAGGAGGAGGAGGGCTAAGATCCGTGGGTGAAGCTGAACCACTAGTCATGAACACGGGCCAGGGCCTAAGCCGTTCCTTGCCACTCCGTGTCGTAAATGGCATATTGGCAACTTTACGTTTCTCCTCAGATGATTTTAAGTTTCTCTTTTTGCTACTTTTTCTTAACTTGGGCTTTTTGGATTTTACATGCCCGGTACTACGAGATTGGGCATCGGGCTTGGAAGACGACGTTGATGGCATTTCATCGTCTATGTCATGACTAGTGGCAGCAGCTTCAGCATTAGGAGTAAGTGGGTCTTGATCTTTCCCTACTTTATCCTCCAAATTTTTGTTCTCCATTATATGTAGCACAAGATACTGCAGAATGTGTGAACTTGGTAATATTGCAGTACCAATGGACTTATAATGCTGGATTGGTTTTGCAAAATTGGTTATAATTATTATATATATTTTTTTTTTTTTAATTTTTTATTTTTTTTTACTTTTTTTTTATTTTTTACAAACTTGGGAATAATGGGGAAATAACTATGCCCTTAGAAGCACAGAGCACAGGACACAGCACCACTGGACTGAACAGGACACGGCACAGGACCCAGCAGCACTACGGAACTCAGCAGGACAGAGCACAGGACACAGCACCACTGGACTGATACTGCAGAATGTGTAAACTTTGTAATATTGCAGTACCACTGGACTTTTACTGCTGAATGTGTGAACTTGGTAATATTGCAGTACCAATGGACTTATAATGCTGGATTGGTTTTGCAAATTTGGTTATAATTATTATATTTTTTTTTTTTTTTAAATTTTTTTTTTTTTTTTACTTTTTTTTTATTTTTTACAAACTTGGGAATAATGGGGAAATAACTATGCCCTTAGAAGCACAGAGCACAGGACACAGCACCACTGGACTGAACAGGACACGGCACAGGACCCAGCAGCACTACGGAACTCAGCAGGACAGAGCACAGGACACAGCACCACTGGACTGATACTGCAGAATGTGTAAACTTTGTAATATTGCAGTACCACTGGACTTTTACTGCTGAATGTGTGAACTTGGTAATATTGCAGTACCAATGGGCTTATACTGCAGGATTGGTTGTGAAAATTTTGTGGTAATTAAAAAATATTAAAGTAGTTTTTGGTATTTTATAAAAAAAACTTTTTTTTATTTTTTTAAACACAGGGGAATATTGGGGAAATAACTATGCCCTTAGAAGCACAGAGCACAGGACACAGCACCACTGGACTGAACAGGACACAGCACAGGACCCAGCAGCACCGCTGACCTCAGAAGGACAGAGCACAGCACACAGCACCACTGGACTGATACTGCAGAACACAGCACAGCACAGCACAGCACAGCACAGCACTAAACAGCACAGCACAGCACAGCACAGCACAGCACAGCACAGCACTAAACAGCACTAAACAGCACAGCACAGCACTAAACAGCACAGAACTAAACAGCACAGAACTAAACAGCACAGAGGACCACCTAACACACCCTCCCTCTACCCTGATCAATGCCCGAGTGAAGATGGCGGCGACTAGCGGGGAATTTATAGGATCCGAGTATCGCGAGATCCGACAACGGGATTATGAGTCAGAGCCTCAGTTTCACTTTTGAATTTGGCGCCAATACCCGGATCTGTCTCGGATCCGACTCGGATCCGCAACGTTCGGGTGGGCTCGGATTTCAGAAATCCGAGCGCGCTCATCCCTAATATATACACACAATACACTCCCATAGAAATGAATGGTCATGAAATAACGATTTTAATTCAATGAAATGGAGCAATCAGCATCCAAATAACCACAATGCGAGCATACATAAATGGTTATGGATACATACAATTGAATGGATTTTATTTTTATATGTGTTTACATGATTTGCACATACTTTAAAAATACAAATCAGTTGCAATGTTTAAACATCAGTGGGTAACAGGCCTTATGTAATCATGAGGGATGTCTATATTAAATATTGTACTTTTGTGTGTTTGACGATTTGTTGCACATATGTCAAACTGCACCTAGAATTGTGATTCTCCCAAAAAGTACAACTGGAAGTTACAAAATGCATAGGATTGAACCAGATCATTGCCAGCTCAGAGCTGGAATGAAAAATAAAGTCTTTTTGTGCGAGTTCTGTACCCCTGCACAGCAAGAATACCCCTAAAAATTCACCCTCTCCACACATCTCGTTTAATTAATTAAAATTTCCCCTTTGCACTTATTTTGCCTTTTTGCAAGCAAAGTCCATGGTCCACTCAACTGCTCCCATCAGCTGCAAACTTCCAATCCTTCATAAACTCTGCCAACTTGCTCCATAAGATGATCTGCTTTGAATGAAATCCAGGGGCTCCTGAATAAATTGAGGTTCACAGCATTGTTTGTGGTAGGATCCTATCTCTGATGAAGTTACCTGATCTTTATCTGAAAAAGTGCAGGATTGACAGCCCTGCAGTTTCTCTACAAATTTGTGGCAGGTGAGATGCTGCCTTTCCCATGGAAGCTACAAAGATCTTTAGCAACTGCCTCACCATCAGAAGGAGGATTTAACATTACTATCCACCTAAAGGTATATCTGAGAGATGCTGTATCAATCATCCCACATGGGTGCAACGTTTGTATCTGCACGGAGCTTTTGGGCTAATACAGTATTCGTCATCTAACCAGAACCGGGACCCGCTATAACCATTCATTACTGCGGGACACCATTTGCTGTTAAAAGTAAGCCGCACTACCAAAGAATCTGGGAAGAGACTGTTTCTTTAGCTGTTGAAGCCTGTTTATCGTTTCACTGACCTTGCTACAAGCAACTGGTCACTGCACTCTGTGGAATCATCAGCTTTATCCAAGGTTTCACTTGGTCATTGGCACTTTTACACACTTATTAGTCCCACTGCTGTCCATCCAAATGGATTGAGTATTATTACTCTCTGATTTTGTCGTTATATTATTGACTCTTGGCCAATATATATATATATATATATATATATATATATATATATATATATATATATATATGTCATTATAGGTGCACCTATATATTTGATGTTTTAATCACCAGCTATTGCAATCAATTTGTTTGATATCAAGTGGCGCTACCACTGGTTATGTTTTATATTTATATTAATATGCTGATAAATTATATTTGTTGAAATTCCGCAGTGTTTCAGCAGTTCATTGTGATTGTGATACCATTGTAATCTTTTTTGTGATAAGAGAACTGAAGCTGTCACGATGAAGTACTCAGGAGATGGTTACAGCGATAGTTCAACACAGGCCACGAGCTGAGAGCTGACTGTCAGGAACAAACGCAAACCACAGGCTGCAGGAAGTGAGCTTGAAGAACAGGTATCAGACAGGTGAATCCAGGAGGTTTAAATAGTGCTCCATAATCCCATAGCCAATAAGGAGAGAGAGGAGGTCTTAAAGGGGAACAGACTCTGCACCTGCGCAGCTCTGACTGCATAGTAACTTATGGTATGAGCGTGATGCCAGGTAACGAGACAGGTACCCGTATGCGGGACCGGAGCGTGACAATATCTGATCCCTCTCCAAGTTCCATTGATAGAGCTAAACTGTGCTGCAACTGCTGTTATAAAGCTACCACTGTTGTAATTTAACCAATTAAAAAGAAACTACCATTAGAAAATCTAGATTGCAGGAGAAAGGAAAGGGATGAGGGACAAAGGGAGAAGACCCAAAAGCAAAAAAGTTGTATTTTTTCTGATTGCACAGACTGTACAGATATCTAGTGAAATCATGATATTTGTAGGTAGCACTAGACAGCTACCTATCACTCTGCCATCACGAGCAGTGGCTTCATCTGTTATTTTGTTTTTATATATATATTTTATTTATCATCTACAATGGTTTTAAAAGGTCTGCTTTCATATACAAACAGGAAATGGAAATGATTGACAGAGAAGAATAAAAAACTAGAAGCAAAACTATGAAAAATGAATAAAACAGAATAAACAGGTATGTATATATGCAAAACAAAAGTTGTTAATGCATCATAATATAATGCAAATGATAGGCATCCATTTGTAAAAATAAAATGGAGTTTTGTTTGTATATAATGGACCCGATTCATTAAGGAAAGTAAGTAATAAAAAGGAGTAAATGTGTCTCCTGGACAAACCATGTTACAATGCAAGGGGTGCATGTTAGTTTATTATTTTGCATATAAGATAAATACTGGTTGCTTTTTCAAGCACCAAACAAATACTTGATAGATTTAATTTTTCACTGAAATATAAAGTTGATCTAGGACATGCCTTACCCCAACTATAAATCTGCCCCACATTTTAAATTTACCTTCACCTCCAATGCAACATGCTGTTGCCAAGGTGCAAAGTTACTCATTTTTTGTGTTCCCCTCCTCAATGAATCAGGTCCAATGTGTTTGTTTGCATATATATATATATATATATATATATATATATATATACACAAATACACAAATATGTGTATATGTGCTATTTCTGAATTGTTTAACTCTTCAGTTGGTAGTAATGATATATTTTTGTCTCAACACAAATTTTAAATAATTGCAAATGCAAAGCACTTATAAAATTTGGAAATGTTCACAAAATGTTACTTTAATAAATATATCAGTAATATTTCCTGGAAAAATATATTTTCAGTATAGACATAACATATTTTTATGCTGCAAACTATACAAACTGCAAAGAAAAAAATATCAACTTGTTAGAAAGAAAGTTATATTTTTGTTACTGTGAATTTTTATACCATGGGAATGTGCTTTATGAAAACTGAACCATTAAGAGAAATTACAGAGAAAGATTGTGAAAACTAATGAAAAACATACATCTTTTGCACAGACTATATTCCCTCTAGAAATCATAAAAGTATTAACTTTGACAGATTCTGGTCTGTATTATAAAATAACATAAAAGTAGAATTCTCAGTATGTGCATATTTATGAGTCATTCTTCAAGTAGAAATGCAAATATGGGTACCTAAACCATAAATATTGTGAATGTTTTGTCCAAGTAACGTTTACATGCTGTGAATTGATTATTAGTCTTTATACTCCACTTTTCTGTAATTTTATCTCCCTCGGTTATCTGCATAAATAAATAGAGGCTCATTGAATATATTTTACCCACATGGCATACACCTTAAATACAAATAAATTATATGACATTACAAAACTAGGGTGTGTTCATTTAACTCCCTTACCAGTTGTCCCCTAGACACATTAAGCTGATATTAAATAATTTAAAATGATTCATCAATTAAAATAAATAATTTACCCTACTATGATGTTCTCTCTTAATAATATTGAAAATTGTATCTGAAATGCTCACCTAGTCATGGGTTCCAGTATTAACAAATCAGTGTGGAGATACAGCCCTGTTGGGATATCTGCTTCCGGTTTGTAAAAAAAAATTGACGGGTCTGCAGACCTACATTTCCAAACTGCTCTCTAGCTTCAATGACACGCTGTAATGTGCTGAACACAGCACAAATATCCCTAAAACAGCATGATTTTGTGTATATATCCCATGAAAAGGACAACAAACAAAATATCTTAGCGTTGCCAAGAGAAATGGTGCAAAATGGGAGCATTTATTATCATTGTTTTACTACAGCATATACACTATCTGAAGCCATAGTATATCCTTTAGAAAAGGCCACCAGCTACACTTGGAGCATTACTGTCTGGCTCCTAAAAAGATAGACATGCCTCAAGTATGCAGGAACTGGGTGTAGGAGGTGTATGTTGTGGTATACAAGAACAGTCCTGTTTGTTTCACCCAAAATTTGTACCAAACAATACTTGTTTTTCATCTTTGGAGCTCCTGATGAATCAAAACTAACAAGGCAAGAGGGCATTGTTTCCTATAAGTGTTTATCTTATCTGGGATCTCAGTGGAATTATTTTGTAAGATGAAGGCTGTAGCAAATTTTAGGTTCCATGGCTATCTTAGAATGTATAATCACACAAGTGTACAGGTTCACTGCCCCCCACAAATCAGCACACTCATATCCTGCTGTTGTGTACATTCTAATTATCTGATTGGCAACTGGTTTGTTGTTCTATTGCTGACCATTAAAATACACCCAAGATGAGCATAACTTGAAGATTGAATACAATAAGGTGTTCATAAACTAGTCAGATACTCCAGTCAACTAGTCACGGACTTTTTTTCATAGAATGAACAAAATATGGTGTGTTAAACACACCTAAAAAGGATGCTTATAATCTTAACATATTTGTTTTAACTTTGTTTCATAGCTTGAAGTTTAGACACAGGAAATATAGGATAATTATTACTGCTGTCATGTATAATTGCTATGGTGAAAAACTTTGGAGAATTTCCTCCCGATCAGTAGAGGTCTCGGTAATAAGGTTATGGGGATTTCTAACCCACTAAATAGAACTAAATCACAATACATATTTTGTTTTGTTTTGTTTTTAAATATAAATAAATGGGTAAAGTTTTAATCTTGTTTTACCGGAAGTAAATGATCACATAAAAATACATTTATTCCTAATATCATTGTATAGATGAAAGGAAGTAATACATTTTTAAATGTGATACTTAAAATAATATCATATATGTTAAATGTAAAATAATGTTTTTTCCCTTAGATGAATACTTTGATAGTGGTTCATCGTAGTGTTAGTGAAACAAGGAATCAAGGAATGGGTTATATATTTTCATGCAAACAAATCAAAAGATGTAAGCATTCCACTTTTGGAAAGTGCAAGAATACTATTAAGACTTACATAAAGGATGTCATAGTGCAGTCTGGTGTTCTTCTGATCCCAGGGTCCTTCTAATGAGGTGCTACTGGTGTCTTATTCTGGAGAGCGGGGGAGTTGTCTCCTCTGTCTTCTAGTGCAAGTCAGACATAAACCACTTTGCCCTCAGCTATAAATCTGGGATCCACTGTGGTTTGGAAAGTTAATAGAAAATGGAGTTGAGTACGACATTTGGAGCAGAAAGCAGCCTGTGGGTGTTAATACAAAACGCATTTCATCTACGTTGCACAGAAATCTTACTGCAAGTGGATGTAGCTGAATATTTAGAGTTTCCATATATCACATTTGTCTTAATTACTCAGGTACTGTTACAATTCAGGATTACCTTAGTCAGTATTAGTGTCGGCCTTCCCAGGGCGCGGAGTCTAATGGTCCTCCTGGTCTTCTCCAAGAACCGCCGCAAGGCAGGATGTTTTTTTGTTGCCGGAGAACCACAGGTCACGGCCCCCTGGTTAGCCTACTGATGTAAGGAGAGAGCTCTATGAGATAGACAGACAGAGGCAAAAATGGAACAACAAGGTGCTAGTGACCAAAGCCCACTAACCGTGATGTCCTGGAGAATGTAGTCTGGAACGGGAGCCGGGTGGGTACACGGGAGTCAATCCAATTCGCGGTGCCAGGGATGAAATTTAAGATTAGCCAGGAACAACAGCCGGGTCGGTACACAGGAGTCAATCCAATTTGCAGTGCCAGGAATGAGACTAGAGAGTAGCCAGGGACAACAGCCAGGTCAGTACACAGGAGTCAAGTAAAGTACAGGGAAACACAAAGGAGAAGGGAGCACAGGAGAGGAAGCCAGACGCTGAAAACACGTTGCTCTGACACAGATAGTGTGTCAGAGCAGCACTGAAATAGAAATTTGAATTACCCGCCCATTGGTCACATGATCGCCGGCGGGACCTACCCGGAAGTGCGGCGGAACGGAGCTGGCGGGTAAGAACCCTAACAGTACCCCCCCTTTAGGGATGGCCACCGGACAGCCTATAGTGTTTCTGAGGGAACTTGGCATGGAATTTCTTTAATAAGCTTGGAGAATGAAGATCTCCTGCCGGAATCCAGGAACACTCCTCGGGTCCATAGCCTTTCCAATCAACCTGGAACTCTAAGGAACCTCTGGAAATGCGAGAGTTTAGAATCTCCTTGAGCTCAAATTCATGATTTTGCGCAGAAATGGCGGCAGGTGGTTTTTTAGAAGAGGAAAATCTGTTGACAACAAGTGGCTTGAGGAGGGAAAAGTGAAACACATTGGGAATTCTTAAAGTAGGAGGTAATTTTAACCTGAAGGCTACTGGATTGATTACCTCCAAGATCTTGAAGGGACCAATGAAGCAGGGGGCGAATTTTCTAGAGGGGACTAGCAGGCAAAGATTACGCATAGACAGCCATACCTTGTCACCAGGAGAGAGTAAGGGAGATGGTCTCCTTCTCTTATCAAAAGCTTTCTTACTAGCGGCAGAGGTGTGAAGCAGTCTGCGTCTAATTATATCCCACCTAAACGAGAAATCTAGCAAAAGGGAATCTACAGCAGGAACTCCGGATGTAGGTAGATTTTTAAAAGGAGGAACTTTAGGATGAAATCCTTGGAGAGCAAAAAAGGGAGATACAGAGGTAGAGTCATGAGAGTGATTATTGTGAGCAAATTCTGCCCAAGGTAACAAATCAACCCAGTCGTCATGTTTAGCCAAAATTAAGCATCTGAGGAATTTTTCAAGCTCTTGATTAGTCCTCTCCGTGAGACCATTACTTTGGGGATGGTATGCAGATGAAAAATTCAACTTAATTCCACATACACAAGAAAAGGCTCTCCAAAATCGTGCGACGAACTGAGTTCCGCGATCTGAGACAATATCATCCGGACAACCATGGAGGCGGAAGATCTCCTTTATGAAAAGTTCCGCCAGAACGGGAGCAGAAGGAAGACCCTTTAACGGAACAAAGTGAGTAGCTCGAGAAAAGCGGTCCGTGACTACCCATACCACGGAGAAACCTTTAGAAGAGGGTAAATCTGTAATAAAAGCCATGGAGAGATGACTCCATGGACGATACGTGATAGACAATGGCTGTAAAAATTCATAAGGAGCTTGTCGAGGGACCTTGTTCTGAGCACAAGCAGGACATACCGCAACAAAATCTCGAGTGAATCGATGGCCACCAATAATTATGGGAAATGAAATCCAATGTTTTCTTGACACCGGCATGACAAGAGAATCGGGAGGCATGAGCCCACTTGAGAAGTTTGGACCGTAGATGAGGAGAAACAAAGGTCTTCCCATGAGGAATCGCTAGATGAGCAGAAATGGTGGACAGAATCTACAGCATCCATGGAGTCGAAGGATCGAGAAAGAGCATCCGCCTTCTTATTCTTAGAACCTGGTCTGAAGGTGATGATCATATCGAAGCAGGAGAAGAACAAGGAACATCTGGCCGGACGGGGATTAGGCAAGATGCAGTTTGCAAATATAGAAGGTTCTTGTGATCTGTAAAAATTGTAATTGGAAACCTGGCTCCTTCCAAATGATGTTTCCAAGCTTCTAAGGCTAATTTAATGGCAAGGAGTTCCCTATCCCCAATGCCATAATCCTTCTCTGCAGCAGATAGTTTTCGGGAAAAGAAGCCACAGGGAGAATATCTTCCAGATGAGTCTTTCTGTGATAAGATAGCCCCAACTCCAACAGAGGATGCATCGACCTCGAGGAAAAAAGCAAAGGTAGGATCCGGTTGATGAAGAAAAGGAGCCGAGGTAAAGACTTTCTTTAGGGAAGAAAAGGCCCTCACAGCCTCAGGTGGCCAGAGTTTTGCACTGGCGGACTTCTTGGTTAAGGCAGTAATGGGTGCAATTACTGAAGAGAAGCCTTTGATGAAGTGTCGATATCAATTGGCGATCCCGATGAAACGCTGGATTGCTTTAAGTCCCATCGGCTGAGGCCATTCAGAAACCGCCTTTAACTTCTCATGATCCATGTGTGACCCAGAACCAGAAACCACATGACCAAGAAAGTGAAGATGATCCTTCTCGAAGACACATTTATCCAAATTACAGAATAGATGATGTAAGCGCAGAAAGCACCAAGGAAACATAATGATGATGATGCGAAATGATATCAGGGGAAAATATCAGAATATCATCCAGGTAAATCACCACAAACTGATATAGGAAATCCTGAAAAATTTCGTTGATGAAATTTTGAAAAACTGGACGGGCATTGCAAAGTCCAAAGGGCATAACTAGATATTCAAAATGTCCATCGTGAGTATTAAAAACAGTTTTCCATTCATCCCCTTGCTTGATACAGATTAAATTGTAGACACCCCTAAAGTCTAGTTTGGAAAAGATAGTAGCCCCCTTAATTCTATCAAAGAGCTCCAAGATCAAAGGCAAGGGATACTTGTTTTTAACAGTAATGGCATTTAGCCCACGATAATCTATACCGGGACGTAAACCATCGTCCTTCTTTTTAACGAAGAAGAAGCCGGCCCCTGCTGGAGAGGAGGATATCCGAATAAAGCCCCGTATTTGATTTTCTTTAAAATATTGGGACATGGAGTTGGATTCAGGCAATGACAATGGAAAAATGCGTCCTCTAGGCGGTATCTTGTCCGGCAACAGCTCAATGGTGCAATCCCAAGGTCTGTGAGGAGGTAACCTAGAAGCCTCTTTCTCACAGAATACCTTTGAAAAAGAACGGTACTGAGGAGGGATGACAGAGGACGTGAGGAGAGAAGGAGGGCTTGCAGTAATGGGCCTATAAATCTTGGAAAGACAGCGAGAATGACAAGCCGAACCCCGAGAAAGAACCTCTGGCCTGTGCCAGTCTAAGGTGGGGGAATGAAGTCTGAGCCAAGGGAGACCGAGTATCAGAGGATTAATAGTCTCAGAGATAACTAGCAGAGAAATATCTTCAGTATGCAGTGCTCCAATGCGAAAGGATAGCTTGATGGTGCGCTTCTTAATAGATTCTCCTGTAATACGACTTCCATCGATAGCCGTGATGGCGATCGTGGGGTCCAAGGGAAGCGTAGGTAAAGATAACTTCTTAACCACATCAGCTCTAATGAAGTTCCCTGCTGCCCCGGAGTCGATGAGTGCTGGGAGAGAAAGCTGCTTGTCAGTAAATAGTAGAAGAACCTGGACAGAGAAGCTAGAATCTACTGGAGAAGAAACTTGGCCTCTTCACTGTCAGTTAGGCTTGGTCGTTTCCCGGTCGCTTAACACAATTGCTTAGCAGGTGTCCAAGTTCCCCGCAATAAAGGCACAGGCGATTCTTAAATCGCCTCTCCCTCTCCTCCTGAGAAAGGCGCGCTCTTCCTAATTGCATAGGCTCCTCCTCAGGTACCACCAGACTCTGGAATTGGGGAGCCAGGCGAAAAGTAGGACGACGGGAACTCTCCTTCTCCTGGGAGCGTTCACAAAACTGAATGTCAATCTGGTTACACAGAGAGACTAATGCGGCCAGAGAAGTTGGGAGCTCTCGACCTGCTAATTCATCCTTGATGTGGTCGGACAACCCTTGCCAAAAGGTAGCCACAAGGGCCTCGTTATTCCAGCGAAGCTCAGCTGCCAGGGTACGAAATTGGAGAGCGTACTAGCCTAGGGTAAGGGAGCCTTGGCGCAGCGGAGAATGTCTGAAGCAGCGCTGGAGACACGTCCTGGCTCGTCAAAAATAAGTCTGAAGGTCTCCAGGAAGATGGTACAATTATGTAGTGTAGGATCATTACGCTCCCATAGAGGAGATGCCCAGGCAAAAGCCTGACCGGACAGCAAGGAAATGATGTATGTCACCTTAGTTTTCTCCGTTGGGAAATTTCTGGGCTGAAGTTCGAACTGTATGGCACACTGATTTAAAAATCCACGGCATGCCTTGGGGTCCCCATTGAATTTGGGGGATTAGGGATACGGAGTTGAGAAATTGTAAGAACATAAGCGGCAGCGCTACCCTGGGAGGAAGTTGGTTGCGGAGGAGGAGAAGGTGGAGGAGCAGGTGCAGCTGCCTGAGCCGAGACAGTATTTTGGAGTGTATCTAGACAAGCACATATACTCTGAAGAAAATAAAGTAACTGTGCCTGGTTCTTTTCTTGCTCTTTCATCCGAACAGCTAAATGCTCCAGTAACTCCCTGGCGGAGGGATTCCTAGATCCGTCCATCAGATAGATGTGTGGGGGTCAGAGCAAACTGTTACAATTCAGGATTACCTTAGCCAGTATTAGTGCCGGCCTTCCCAGGGTGCGGAGTCTAAAGGTCCTCCCGGTCTTCCCCAAGAACCGCCGCAAGGCAGGATGTTTTTTTGCTGCCAGAGAACCACAGGTTACGGCCCCCAGGTTACCCTACTGACGTAAGGAGAGAGCTCTATGAGATGGACAGACAGAGGCAAAAATGAAACAACAAGGTGCTAGTGACCAAAGCCCACTAACCGTGATGTCCTGGAGAATGTAGCCTGGAACGGGAGCCGGGTCGGTACACAGGAGTCAATCCAATACGCAGTGCCAGGGATGAGACTTGAGAGTAGCCAGGGACAACAGCCGGGTCGGTACACAGGAGTCAATCCAATACGCTGTGCCAGGGATGAGACTTGAGAGTAGCCAGGGACAACAGCCAGGTCGGTACACAGGAGTCAAGTAAAGCACAGGGGAACACACAGGAGAAGGGAGCACAGGAGAGGAAGCCAGATGCTGAAAACACGTTGCTCTGACACAGATAGTGTGTCAGAGCAGCGCTGAAATAGAAATTTGAATTCCCCGCTCATTGGTCACATGATTGCTGTCGAGAATTACCCGGAAGTGCGGCGGAACGGAGCTGGCGGGTAAGAACCTTAACAGGTACCATTCCTTGCATCAATATCTCAAAGTGAACAACATCAACATATCAATGTGATTGTACAAAGTGCACAATGCTATTGTATTTTATCAAAGATTGTTACATAATTCATTCAACAAATAAAAGAGTTATTAATGGAAAACTTATAAAAGAATGAGTTATACTCTAAATACCCTAATTACCAGTCTGATTAGATATGTATTCATGGCTATATGGTTATGTTCTGGAAAGAGTAAAATATTCTCAATTTTATTTGTCAGCCTAAGAACATTTTAATTAAAATGTACATTTTGTTTAAGGGCTTAACCACAAAGTTTGTGTTAAAATGCAAAAAAATGGTTGTATAAAAGGTTAATCCTTATATACATAGATATATAGAAATTAGAATTTTGAGAATACATGAATAGAAGTTCTGCTTTTTAGAGTACAGAGAAATTAAACACTTAAAACACTTAAATACATATTAAATATTGTATACCTCAACATTTGCTGATGACAGTGAGTTATGTTAATACTTTTAATGGATAGTATGGATACAATTTTTTTTTATAGCTGTTGATTGAATCACCTAAAATAAAATATCAAAATCTATCGGTAAATGGTCCCCCTGCCCAATTTTAGATCCTCAGGAGTCTGGTCCCCAGTTTATAAATCTGTTTTGTCTCTTCTCTTTTCTTTTATTTGATACAGAGAAATGATACAAATGTTGCATCAAAGTTATGTTTGAGTTAAAAATGTTCACCATGTGTGGGAACCTGGTTCTGTATGTCATTGTTTTTGCATGTTGTGCAGTGATTGAAGCCCCAGTTTTATTCCCCTGCCATGAGTTCTTAATCTTGGTTCTCACTGGGATGACTTTTATTTGAATTTGTATTTGAAACATTCCTGTAAATTACTTTAGGCTAGGTTGGGAAAATAGATCTCATGTTCTCTTCTCTTAAAATAAATGGACAGTGCTTTTTAAGAATGTTTTTAATGGTTTTGAATTAATTACTTTATTTTGTTATAAAAAGTACTTGGTATTTTCGTTCTATTTGCTCCACTTCTTTATATGCTTTGGATGCTAAAATAAGGTCATATTGTCTTTCTAGAAACTGATCTTTGATGATTTTTTTCCTTGCAGTATATCTTTTTACTAGAGCAATTCATCCTTTATCCTTGACCTTAACGGATGTTGTTTAGCCAATTTTGACCTCCAGCATATAAGTATTGTAATCCACAGGTTTAATATATACCTTTATCTTCTGTGTGTTTAAATATACTTTAAAGACAAAGACGTTTATTGGCTATCTATAATATAAAAGCCTAGCAGCGTGTGTTAGTCTGTGTGTGTGAAAAAAAAAAAAAACAAGCTGCAGCGCCACCTGATGGATGGAGTTATACACTGACCTACTAAATTCTTAGCATTATCTAATATATAAAAGTAAAAACCTAGCGGCGTGTGTTAGTGTGTGTGTAAAAAAACTATTTTCTCAGAAAGGGCTCATCTAATTGTCCTGAAATTCGGTATACTGACATTATTTGACAAAAAAATTTGAATAGTGAAGTCAGTTAACTTCCATCATCCCCCCTTCCCCCGTGGGAGGGGTAGTAAAGGCTAAATTTACGAGTTGAGGGGTCAAACTAATTTTCGTGAAGTAATTTTACCTCATGAACACACATTAAAAAGGGCGCTTGCGTCGGGAAGTAACGCTCTTCCACCGAGGAGGCCTGGGCTAGGCCCAAATGCATGACAAGAACCTCATGCACGGGTTAACTTGTTATTATATATGTTTGATGAAATCTTCTAAATGTTCCTTATGCAGTCAATGTCTTCTACAAACCTGTATGAAACTAAAATATCAGATGTTTTTCTAGCTATATCTGTTCTCCCACTTTGTGATAAACAAATTTGCGTAATTAGGGATGTAATTAGTCTGCCTAATTTATCTCGATAGCAGATCCATGAACCTGTCTATAGAACTTGCCCTTAGATCAAAATTAGTTATAGTTTAAATTAAAGTCAATACTTCAGTGTTTCTATTCTATTGGCACATATATCATGATTTCTTTTTTTATTTTCTGTAAAAGTTTGCATTATCTGGGTTAACATTTGCCTCTTTAAATATTCTGATTCCTTTTGGAGTTCTCTAGCTTGCAATGTACTTTGTACCCCATTAATGTACTATTTCCTGTGGGAGTAAAATCTCTAGTCTTAAAAAATAAAAACAGAAATGACCTACTGTCACTTTAGATTCGTTTTCTATATGGGTCTCTGAAATTTTTCCTTCAAGTTTTGTTAGTCTGCTTTTGCAAGTAGTTTTCAATTTGCATGTCCCTCTAACAGTTATAATTTAATGCTGCCTTTTAGGTGTATGGGGGTTTTTATCCCAATAAAAAAGATTATTCTGCAAGAAACAAAGGTGCAATAGATGTTTCTTATGTAAAATTGTACTGTTCTAATATAGTTCAACAGTACAGGCATTCAGTAATGTGCAGGGTGACTATGCATCCAAAAGTATATCGGGGGTTAGTTTAAAGGGACTTACTGTTTGCATCACTGAATGTGACAAGTCAGCATTATTCATTCCTTCTGGTCATGTTCACAGGGCACCCGAGTTCAGAGACTGAGGCAGGGGCAAAGGATGACAAGAAAAAAGGGATGTGGAACAGAGAAAATGCACACCAAAAGACAACATATAACATTGGTCAAATATGATACGATAATGAATTAGGCTGCAAACAGATAATAGTTATGTGGCAAATTGCAAGGGCACAGGCAGTGATAAAATAGGGGGTATACCAGAGGTGGAACTAGCAAGCTGTGGGCCCCGATGCAGAGAGGTGGAGAGGAGGGAACCAACCCTCTGCATCTGCCATGCGGTGGGCCCCATTATCTCCATGGGCAGCACCTGCTGCATCAATGGTAGTTCCGCCACTGAGGTATACCTGAAACATGGGGTGACTCAAGAGAACATCGAAGGACAAGAATGAGGCAAAGAGCCAGAAGAACAAGTAAAAGACATGGACTAGAGGACTGCAGAGATGAACAGAGCAGAGGAGACAAAAAGAGGACAGTGGGTGAAAAAGACAGAGTGGAGACAGGGGGATAATGTGCGGCAAAATGGGGGGTGGTCTTGAAGAGCAAAGTTGTGGCAGATAAAAAGCTCGGTGTCAGAGGAAGCTATAAGATATAGTTATGAGGCAGAACAGTAAGTTGCAAAGAAAGACACCAGAAGAAATGACTGGTGGTAAGGTGTGTGTATGTTTTAGGATTTTTTGTGCAATGGTTCTTATTAAGATTGACCAAAAAGTTCCCTTCTTTTTTGCTGCTGCTGTTGAAATGGAGCTGTAACAGTATACTGTTGGCATGGAAGCTATAGTGTGGGCATGGGTTGTGCAATGGTAGCAGCGGCGCACGGAGAATTGTCGGGGGGGTTTCCCCCCGCCGACCCAAAAAAAAAACCCCAGAGAGAGAGCAGCTCCGTTTCGCCAGCGCTGTCCTATACAGCAGCCGCGGCGCTGTCTAAGAAGCATCTGCGGCGGTGCTGTATACAATACAGCACCTTCGCGGACGCTTCTTTGACAGCGCCGCGGCTGCTGTATAGAACAGTGGCCACTTAGTTAGCGCAGGGGGGGTTTCTAGAGACTCAGAAACCCCCCCTGCGTGCGCCACTGGGTAGCTGTATGATATACTGTAAGCTTGGGATCTGACATGAAGACTGCTTGTATTTATATGTATTCTCATCAGAGATTTTTAATCTGTGTTTTTCGTTTGTATGCTTTGATTTCATTCAAATTACTTAATAGGAAGGGATACAAATACAACATTCTATATTAGGAAATAAGGCAACACAATAGATGCAGATAGGGGAAATGGAAGATGTAACACCTCTGAGATTAAACTCCTGTGTTATGGACATTGTTTTGTTTATGTAATAATAAAACTCAAATGGTGACTGTCTGGACCTGATTGTGAGTGTCAAAGGTATATATTTTCCTCTGTGGTCAAAGTCCCACTCACAAGTTTATATTATATTATTTCTATCATTCAAAAAGTACATTCCCATTTCACTTCCCAGCATTCTAGGAACACATGTTTCCCTTCCAGAAGAATAGAGACAAATTATTTATGGACTAGGCTAAATTTGTTTCATTTTAGATTTGGAATTCATCATTGGTGCTAAAAAAATTATCTACATCCCATAGTAATTTTCCAAAAAGTGCATTTAAGTCAAATGTTCATTGAATTGTAAATTTTATTAACTTTGTTTTGTTTTGTAGGTTTTTTGTCGTTACACTTGTTGTACAGCATGATATCTACAATTTACCGTATAACAGAATAAAAATTTACTGTGATATCTAGATATCCTTTCCAAAGTTTCAAAATAGCTTATAACTTCTTAACTGTCTAAAAACTTAAATATGCAAGATGCTCATCAAAACCAATATATGTTGATTCTACTTAAAATAATCATTCAGGTGCTACAGATAAGAGCACAATAGTGGTAAAATTTATACTACATCATCATCATCATCATCATCTTTTTTTTGTAAGATGCCACAAGGACTGACATTTATTATAATGAATTTTATTTCTAGGTCTGTGTGTAAAAATGCATATAAATGTATTTTTTGTGGCAAGTCGGGGAAGTAGGATTATGTGGCGGCAGCTAGGAATTTTTGTCTCCTGTAAGCTTGCATATGCATTGAAAATACAGTCTGAATGGACACATATGACTATAATAATAAGTGCTGATTATATATTAAAGATAATAAAAAAAAAAATTGCCTTACCTTCAACAATTGCTTTCTTTGGAATTCTGTCAGCCAATCAGAGCAGAGCAATGATCAGATAAACTCTGATGTTTAATCCATCAAATGACTTGTTGACCTGTGACCCTTTGTGAAAAACAAAGGGTCACAGGTCAACAAGTCCTTGTGAAAAGCCTATGACACAATGAAATGTCTTTGGAAGTGATTTTAGATTGCATTTTATTTTGCACTTTGCGAACAGTGCATAATCTATGTGTATCTGTAATGATTGTTGTTGCACTTTACAAGATTTTCCATTATGAGAGACGATAAATAAAATTAAACTGGTTATACCTGTTCCAGCATTAATTTGGTTAATAAGCAGAGACGATAGCTTTAAAGCACATGAAGAATTACCACGCATCCAGCAAACATTGAATTCTAATGCAAAAACCATAGGAAGCTTGTGTATTTATTTCAAACACATAATTCAAAAGCTTTTAATTACATTTAATGAAAAATGTTCCTTGACCTCTCATCCTGTGAATGCAAGCTCCTGACAAGGAAAAATGACTTGCTTTTAATTTGAGTTTTGCCTTATTCCCCATCTTTAAATAAATATAGCATAGGTTACTAGATGTTTATTCATTTTCTTTACCAGTGTGTGCAGCAAGACGACATTCTAATTTTGCTTTTTCCAAGAATGTCTCCAGAAACATGGACATAATTGATTTGGATTCATAATTGTAGCACAATATTCAGTAAAATAAACAATTTATTTATTTTTTTCCTAAAGTTTACAAAGCTTTACCAAAGAAAATAAGTGCAGGCAAAAGGATAAACATAAGAAAGAATTAGTTAATACATACTTCACAACTGTACCTATCTACAGGGTCATTCCAATTTGTGGACTGTGAAAGGGGTGGGGCTTAACATGAAAGTGGGTGGGGTTTTACACTAATATGACAATGTGTGGACAGAGTTTGGGTGGATTGGGCAGGGCTTATTTTGTCCTGCTTTCAGGATTCTAAATATTGGCTGTGTGGTTAAAATTATATATTAAGTTTTATACATTTTATTAATCAATATCAACCAATAAACAAATATAATCTTATGGTGTTGTTTATTCTTAGCTTTTAGCGGTGGGGAGGTTTTCTATAGTGTGGAGTGATGGTTAAGAAAGCTAAGTTATAAACACCGCCACAGTAATACACTACACACTTACACTATAGACAACTACTTATTTAGAGGAACAAGACTAACAATATAAGCCAAATTACTAGCTAAAGTACACAGACAGTGTCAGACTGGCCCAGCGGACTACCGGTTAAACCACTGGTAGGCCCGGCTACCGTACGGCCACACCCCCTTTTACCCATGGGCGGAGCTTACCTGGAGGCCCCCACGAGAACCCAGCGTCCCCGCTGCTCAATTGCTATCGCAGCTGCAATCGCAATTGAAAGATGACTGACAGCCAGTCGTCTTTCAATTGCGATCGCAGCTGCGATCATGTGACCCGCCCCCTCCCCCTGTCAGCTGATCTTCCCGCCTGCCGCCGCTGCTGAAGAATAGAGAAGGACAGAGAGCCTGCAGCAAGCAAGATATCGGTAAGTATATTTTTTAATCATTAGTGGCATAACATTGGGGGCACTATGTGGCATAACATTGGGGGCACTATGTGGCATAACATTTGGGGCACTGTGGCATAACATATGGGGCACTGTGGCATAACATATTGGGCACTGAGGCATAACATTTGGGGCACTATGTGGCATAACATTTGGGGCACTATGTGGCATAACATATGGGGCAATGTGGCATAACATTTGGGGCACTATGTGGCATAACATTTGGGGCACTGTGGCATAACATTTGGGGCACTGTAGCATAACATTTGGGGCACTATGTGGCATAACATTGTTTTGGGGGCACTACTATGTGGCATAGGGGGGCTGCCTATCTATACTAAACTATAGGGGGCTGCCTATGCTAAACTATAGTGAGGGGGGGCTGCACAGAGAACACTAAAGGGAGGGGGTGATGGGACCTTTAATGCTGAGTTGGTTTGGGTCTATAATTGAATGTGGGTGCTATTTATTTAATGGCAGGGATGGTTGATGTTTCTAAATGTACCCATTATTTTTTCCAAATAGAGCCGGCCCTCAACATTTCTAGGATCCAGACAAGCTGCAACTAAAGAAACCAGCAGCCACAGGTGTTAAAAGTGACAACAACAGGTAGGACAGTCTGTCAAATGATCTGAGTCTAGTGCAGGCTTGGCTAACCTGTGGTACTCCAGGAGTAGTGAAACTATAGGTCCCAGCATACCCTTCCAGCAATAAGCTTCTATATATTGGCAAAGTATGCTGGGGTTTGTAGTTTCACAACACCTGGAGTGCCACAGGTTAGCCAATCCTGGTCTAGTGGGATAATCCTGATTTTTGGTGACTGTTCTGCCCAATCTAAGGGGCAGGTCAACACTGTGTACTCTTTATACACCCACTGCATTCTTTACATACTACACTATGGTGCTAGCTGTCCTTCATGGACTGACCACTCCCCCTCTAGTGTCTGGACACGCCTCTATGATGGCTGGCCACACCCCCTTTGGTGGGCCCCTAGTGTTGCATTCCCCGGTGGGCCCTTCATGCCCCAGTCCGACACTGTACACAGAGCTCTATTAATTAGAGCCTAAACACCACTACACACCAGCAGACACCCCAAAAGCTATAGTCACTACTATAGATCAGCTATACATCCGGAGCTATAATCACTATACCAGAGCTAAAGTAACTGAATCAGATCTATAATCACTGAACCAGACCTATAAACCCTGAACCAGAGCTATAATCACTGAACCAGAGCTATAGGCACTACTATAGAAGAGCTGTACATCCAAAGCTATAATCACTATACCAGAACTAAAGTTACTGAACCAGAGCTTTAATCACTGAACCAGATCTTTAAAAACTGAACCAGAGCTATAATGACTGAATCGGAGCTATAATCACTGAACCAGAGCTATAGTCACTACTATAGAAGAGCTGTACATCCAGAGCTAAAATCACTATACCATAGCTAAAGTAACTGAATCAGAGCTATAATCACTGAACCAGATCTTTAAACACTGAACCTGAGATATTAATGACTGAACCTGAGATATAATGACTGAACCAGAGCTATAATCGCTGAACCAGAGCTATAATCACTGAACCAGAGCTATAATCACTGAACCTGAGATATAATGACTGAACCAGAGCTATAATGACTGAACCAGAGCTATAATGACTGAACCAGAGCTATAATCGCTGAACCAGAGCTATAATCACTGAACCAGAGCTATAATCACTGAACCTGAGATATAATGACTGAACCAGAGCTATAATGACTGAACCAGAGCTATAATGACTGAACCAGAGCTATAATCGCTGAACCAGAGCTATAATCACTGAACCAGAGCTATAATCACTGAACCAGAGCTATAATCACTGAACCAGAGCTATAATCGCTGAACCAGAGCTATAATCACTGAACCATAGCTATAATCACTGAACCAGAGTTATAATCGCTGAACCAGAGCTATAATCACTGAACCAGAGTTATAATCGCTGAACCAGAGCTATAATCACTGAACCAGAGCTATAATCACTGAACCAGAGCTATAATCACTGAACCAGAGCTATAATCGCTGAACCAGAGCTATAATCACTGAACCAGAGTTATAATCGCTGAACCAGAGCTATAATCACTGAACCAGAGCTATAATCACTGAACCAAAGCTATAATCGCTGAACCAGAGCTATAATCACTGAACCAGAGCTATAATCACTGAACCAGAGCTATAATCGCTGAACCAGAGCTATAATCACTGAACCAGAGCTATAATCACTGAACCAGTGCTATAATCGCTGAACCAGAGCTATAATTGCTGAACCAGAGCTATAATCACTGAACCAGAGCTATAATCACTGAACCAGAGCTATAATCACTGAACCAGAGCTATAATCGTTGAACCAGAGCTATAATCACTGAACCAGAGCTATAATCACTGAACCAGAGCTATAATCACTGAACCAGAGCTATAATCGTTGAACCAGAGCTATAATCACTGAACCAGAGCTATAATCACTGAACCAGAGCTATAATCGCTGAACCAGAGCTATAATCCCTGAACCAGAGCTATAATCACTGAACCAGAGCTATAGACACCCCTTAGCAGTAAAACAATATAACAAAAGAGTTACAAACAACCAAAACGCAAAAGAGCTATAACGAAGAACCGCAAAAGAGCTATATATCATAAACTGTATAAAGCAGCACAAGGGAAACAATATTGTCTATAACCGGCAAGCAAAACCCCATTCTCTCCACCTTCCCCCCTCGTTTCTTACCATATGTATACCAACACAGCAAAAAGAACAAACAGACCCACCAAACACCAAAGACAAAAACAACTAGGAATAACAAGAGAAAGGCAAGTATTAAACCAACCACATAACATCTGCTCTATTCCCCCCCCCATCCACCCCTTTTCTCAGCTATCTCTAACAGGATACATTTTCAGAGAAATTCCACACTTTCCTCCCCCCTAATTCTGCCAGTACCAGACTACGTTAGTACGGATCCTGCATCAGGAGAGGATCAGGCACAACAGAGATGCCTCCCAAGAGACGAATCTGAGCCTGAGTCCACTTCTACATAGGCAGTAAGGTATGTGAATCTGTCCTTACTGTACTCGGGCTATGCCCACCCCTTCCCTCCCCTGTTCTACCTCTCTAAGCTTACAGAGGCCACACCACCTCCTTACTTGAATGTATTCTCTAATCCTCTCTTCTGTTTTCTCTCTCTTTCTTTTTTTGAAACTATCAGCATGCCAGCTGAACACTCAATGTAATTTTAGTGTTCCTCTTATTTACTACAAAAGTAATTTACACACTTGGCGCTGTATCTAAATGTTTATATCTTCACTTTTTTCCATGACATCATTTGTACAAAAAAAGAAACATATTCTTATAACAGTCTAACAAAAATATGACAAAAATGTGATTGAGAATACACATACAGTAAAAGAATTCAAGCACGCATAGAATAGATTCTTCTTCTTATTCTTCTTCTTTTTCTACTTCTTCTACTTCTTTCTTTTTTCTTCTTCCTCCTCCCAAAACACCAAAAAAATAAAGCAACCAAAAAATGGCTGGACAGATGGCCCTGTAGGTTATTTTCAATATGTATTGCAGGCGCAATTTGAGGTCATAAATAAAACAGCAGTTGTAACCATATGTAAAGCTGAAACTACCTTAAGATGTGTGGAGGTAAAAAACAGTATCAAATGTATTTGGTTCATATACAACATACACTTATGCCCCACGTATGCCCTTCATGGGCGCATATGCTTGCACCCACTTTTATTTTTTTTATGTAATTTATATTTATTAAGAATTTGAGGCAGTTTTAACAATGGATTACTTGAGCATAGACTCTGATAACAAAACCACCAATATGGGTGCATTATGTAGTAGTAAAAAAACCAGAAATACATTGTATTAAAAAAGAAGGAAGAAAGAAAAGTAGAAAGAGAGAAAGGAATGGTGTCGCTGGAGGGGGAGGCTAAGAAATGGGAAAGAAGAGAAAAGGAAGGGGGGGTTGTTAACCTGGTATAGAAAGAGATTGAGATTATCTCATGCCGCTGCTAGATGTGAGGGTGGGAGCTGGGTTGTTAAGGGGAGCAAGCTTTCCTGAGTCCTGGAATTCGAGCCTGAGGTACCAAATGGAATAGTACTCAGTAAACTTATCAGCCATTAAGAGTAAAAGCTCATCCACTGCTTTGTAGAATTCCGATTATTTGCAGAGCGATATCACACAACATATGTTATTCCAACTGACATAGTACTCACTCTCCAACAGCCTATTTATGTTTAAATTCAGTAATGTCCTTTGCCTTCATAGTCTGCTATGTGTTCAAAGACAAGCAATGTAACACATTAATAATAGATTTCAATTTGCAGGTGTAGTGGAGTTTAATGCAGTTTACAGTGCGCTACGGCGCAGTATTAAATGGATACTCTGTGCTGTCTTGTGACAGAGCTCTGGTGAATTTAGCCATACATAGTGTAAACTAATTACAAAAAACATCCTGTGCCATGGAGAGCTATTGGCTGCCATAAACTCTGCTTCATCTACATGTCCCCTCACCACTTGGAGCTTCCTTAAAATAGGATACAATGGGCCTTTCATTAAGGAAAGTGAGGCAAAAAAAGTAGTACATTTTCTCTGGAACAAACCATGTTACAATGCAAGGTGTGCAAATCAGTTTATTATTTTGCACATAAATAAAATACTGGTTGTTTTTTCCTCTAGCATACAAATACGCAATAGCTTTATTTTTACACTGAAAGTTAAAGTTGATCTAGGACATGCCCTTTCCCAACTGTAAATCTCTCCCCACATTTTATATTTACCTCCCCCTCTAAAACAACATGGTTTTGCCCAGGTGCATCGTTACTCCTTTTTTATGCTTTGCTCTCCTTAATGACTCAGGCCCCCTGTGTGTACATAGTGTATAAGACATTATATTGCCCATCTACAATGGCACTTGTGAATCCTGACGTATAATCCTTCTGTGTTTTATTGGATGAAATCGTTAGGGCATCCTACTTATGGTGCTGTGGAGATGGAATAGCAAGATAAAGCTGCAAACTATTAAATATAAAGTTTAAATATAGCTAGAGGGAAAAAATGCTTCTTGACAAGTTGACAGATGTCTTGGAATAATCACACATTCCTTCATAACTAATTACAAAATCATTTATCTTAAGGAACGGACGAAACAGAAGTAATTATGGAAAACATGATTCTCAAGGGATAAAAAGATAACATCATTTTAAAACATTGAAATGATCATAACCATTTACAATCTTTATTAGTTTTGCGGAGACTATGACAGTTGTACTTTTTTAAGCCAGCGGGAGCATAACTTCCTTTGCCGAAGATGGAAAGAAAAACACATTTATTTCCATGTTTTTTCCCTATCTCTACCTCTGTCTCCGGAGAATGCTTTGACGAACGGTTCATTAAAATTTTCTTCTACAGATGAATTTCAGCTAAAATACACAAATGTTTTAATTATGCATTCCTTTTTAATTACACTAATGACTTGTAATGTGTTTATGTTGGTTTAAAGTTTCATTTCCTTTCTTAGATGATGTGTTTGACTTAAGGATTGTGCTTATTGGTGAAATAGTAAGATTCATCAATGTTTGATCATGTTTTAATCTGGAAATATAAGAGCATATTGGATCCTTTGAGGAAACATTGTGATGTATGTATTCATTCTTGAATGTCTTTGAAATAAAATTCTTTGCAGCAGTGTGATAGTAAATGTGAGAAAAGTAGAAAGTGGATACAATTGGTTCGCAAATACATAAATTTACCTACAGCTGCTCGTACGTATAGACAAGAAAAGACACCAAAGTACTGCTTTTGCAGATGTCTAAGCAAAGCCCTCATATAAAAGTGGTACTTGCAACTCCCCTCTGGTATGGAACTATAAGTCCCAGCATGTTATGTAAGACAGAAGAACTGGAGAGCCAGGGCTTGAATTTGCCCACTTCATGGTATTAATCATAGAAATTAGCATACTGCATTTCTCCTTAACATAGCTTTTCTACTTGATACATTTTGACAAGTAGAACTACAAATTGTAATATGTATTACACTGAACAGATTTGTTGAAGAGACAAAATTATGTTGCAATTGGTATAATATAAATTACAATTAGAACCATATGGACTAGCAGATTTACAGGCTAAAATGCTGGAAGGTGCAATAGTGAAACAGTCCAGTGAAACAGCAAACAACGAGCATCAGGAATCTGAAGAGATGCAGGAAAACACGAACCTAACTGGATGGATGCTGGAACAAAAGGCTGGCTCAAGCTGGGAATCAGAACAATATTCTGTACATAGGAGCAACACACAATGACCAGCAATCAACAGAGCAAAGGGCAGGGATATAAAGCAGTGAGGTCGGTGGAGGCAATCAGGTGAATGAGGAGATTAACCTCTCACAGGTGAAAAGTCTACAAAGTTCACAACAGCACCATCTCTGGTGAAAAAGATGAACTGCATGTCCAAAAGATGTAGGGGACACAGTCCTAGCGCTGTCACTTGAGAATATTACTGCTGATTTTCCCTAACAGCAATATCTAGACATGAACGTTATTTTCATAAGATGCAACACATGTTGGACACTGAAGATCTGGTGGACAGAAATTAGCTGTGCCAGATCAGGTGGAATTTTGATAAGGCCAGAAGGAAAATTCTGGTAACTGCATCTACATGTGCATGTACAACTTGATCTGTGTGGTTAGACTGCCCACCAAACATCCTATATTTTTCATGCTCTCCACCTAAAATTGATATCAACTTGACTCCATCCTGCCTTTCTTCTGTACCCATTGTATCTTATGAAGCTAGATCCTGTAATTATACACACTTGGCTCTCATATGGCAGTCCCAGGTAATGCTTAAGATGGTGTAGGCACTGCAATGTTGATAGAGCTGTCAGCTGTACACATGGTCTTGCCACTTTAAGATATAGACCAGTATTATGCATTGCCAGATTATTATACTTGTGCCAGTTTTCTATTGCTTCCACCATCGATGACCTTGGCCTGTTTTGACTTTCTTCCCAGGTGTGATGACTTTCCTCTTGCTCTGTCCTTCCCCCCAATAATGTCTGATAACCCTCCCGACCACTAAAGTTTAAGAACTTGCACATATCTATATAGGAACACATTTTGGTACGCATACACAATATATGTTAATCCCACAGAGTTTGGCCAGTTCCTAAGGTCATAGAAGCAATACAATTCTTTGTGGGCTTGGTGGATTATTAGTAACATTTTATTCGAAACTTTTCCCGGGTCATTGGCCCAATCAATTTCTGCAAAAGATGTCCTTGATCGCCCTGATCCAACTTGCCCATTTACAGGGGAAGTGGAAACATCTGACAAAGCCGTGGGAGCTCTCAAACTGGGTGAAATTATGGTAATGCATCCATTGGCCTTCCTTTCTGGGAAAAAAAAAAACTCCTGATGGGACAAAATTCTGTTTGGCCAAACTTAATTTGATGTAACTTCAAAATGCTAGACATTTAAATTCCAGAGAATGTAGGAACCTAATCTTCACAAGGTTCAACTTGTTTTCTCAGCTAACACCAGACTTACCCAATTTAAAAGCAGCTGCACTTCTAGCATGCAAAAGGTGTCTTTGTATGGGGATATACTTGCAGATGATTTCAATCAGTAAATCTCAGTTCTCCCTATCACATGCTGTTATGTTCGTGCCCTTAGATTTGCCCTCATTCAAGATGGCCGTGATTGCCTCATGAAGTTTCCATCTTGGATCTCTGATATGAACTTGCCCTTACAATAGCCCTTATCCAAGATGGCCAGAACTGTCTCAGGAAGATTCCACCTTGGATCTCATTTCCTGTTTGGGCCTAGAAAAGGCACTTCCTGTTATGCAGCCTTTGCTCGAGTATTGTGTTTGTGTCTGAACCAGATGCTTCCATAGAACCTTGCTCCCTTGTGATTTGGAATACAATTACTTGGTACCTCTACAGGATATTTATCCTGTTGATACTTTGGACTTGCTTGCTGGACATTTAAGATTTATTTCTGTATCAAAATAAATCCTGTTTACTACAGTATTACCTGGCTATTGGGTTCCGTTTGTAATACCAGAAGTGTGACAGGATACTCGAGCCCAAAATGACGGAGCCCGCCGGGTCAGAACCATCTGCTTTACAGCGACTTTCAGATCTGAGTTTCCACACGCATTCTGCTTCAAGACAACTACAGGAATTTCATGCAAAATTTCAAGAACTGGAGACCCAGTGCACAAATAATTTTCAACTGAAAAATCAACAGGGAGCTAAGTTGCAAATAAATGTTCATGAACTCAAAGATCAAATAGCGCTACAAAATGGAGTTATTACAGACCTACAGGTGCGGCTTCAAGAAGTTAATGCTGTAGCACCTTCAGCTGCAGTACATCAGCCCACACTCCCACTACCTCCGGCTCGATTCTCAGGTGATCGTAAAAAATACAGAGGTTTTATTAATCAATGCAATATGCATTTTGATTTACATCCTACTTATTTTTTGACTGATGTACAGAAAGGATGTTGTATTCTTTTATTGTTGAAAGATGATGCCTTGGCATGGGCTTCTCCTTTGATAGAAGCAAAAAGTCCCATATTACCAGATCTTTCTAATTTCATGGATGCAATAAACCAGATATTTGATGATCCAAATCGAATTGCTACTGCTGAGTCAGTTTAATAAAAGATGCGTCAGAGAAGACGTTCAGTGGCTGAATACACCTCTGATTTCCGAAGATGGATCTTGGACACAGATTGGAATTCGGCAGCTAAGCTGTCTGTTTATCGAAAGAGGTTATCTGAGTTCATTAAAGATGAATTATCTAGAGCTGATGCACCCACTGAATTTGAAGCCTTTGTTAAACATTGTATTCGTATTGATGCTCGTCAAATGGAGAGGAAACGGGATAGATGCGGCTCCATGTGGACTCGTCCTAATTATCCAGAACCAGCAATATCAAAAAACTCTGGAACTCCTGCAACACAACAAATTGAGGAGTCTGAGCCAATGCAAATAGATACCATTCGCAAACAGATTTCTATTGAAAGAAGAGATCAACGACGACAAGAAAATCGCTGTTTGTATTGTGGTAAATCTGGACATTATGTATCTAATTGTTCTCAACGACCTCGCAAGACAGTTGCTACATTGATGGAACCTAAAGACTCTGACCAGGAATCTATTATTTCATGCTGCTCACATCAACTGAATGCTATTATTCCTCAAATCTCTTCACTGTCTACATTTGAGAGAGAGAACAGAAGAATAAAGAATCATTTTTCAATACCAATACAACTTGAGATAAACTCTCAACTTATTTCAACCATGGCAATGCTGGATTCAGGAGCCAATGGTAATTTCATGGATATAGATTTTGCTAAACAAAACCATATAGTATTTCAAGAAAGAAAGACTCCTGTATTGATGGAGACAGTTTATGGGTCCCCTCTGAATTCTGGTCCCATCACACATGAGACAGAACTTATGTCCCTGATGATAGAACCCAATCATAAGGAGGAACTCACTTTTTTTCTCATCTCTTCTCCAAATTTTTCCATAATTTTGGGTCTGCCTTGGTTCACTAACAATAACCCAGCCATTAACTGGGAGTCTCAAACCCTAAAGTTTCAGGATCCTATCAGTGTGGTCCCGCTTGCACAAAAAGAGAACCAGATCTCAGTGTCCCCCTCTTCTGTGGAGGAACAATTGCCTGTTCAATATCAGGATTTTGCAGATATCTGTAACAAACAAAATGCTGACAAATTACCACCCCATCGACCATATGATTGTCCCATTGATCTATTATTCCTTTTGGTCGGATTTATTCATTAGCTGATCCTGAATTAAAGATGCTAAAGACTTACCTGGAGGAAAATGAAACTAAAGGTTTTATACGTCCTTCAAAATCTCCAGCAGGGGTTCCTATTTTTTTTGTAAAAAATAAAGATGGATCTTTGCGGCAATGCATTGATTATAGAGAATTAAATAAAGTTACTATAAAGAACAGACATCCACTTCCTCTCATCCCAGAATTATTGGAAAGACTGCAGACAGCAAGTATTTTCACAAAGCTCGATTTAAGAGGAGCGTACAACCTAATACGCATTCGACCAGGTGATGAATGGAAAGCGGCTTTTCGAACAAAATATGGACATTATGAGTACCGCGTGATGCCGTTCGGGTTATGTAATGCCCCTGCTACTTTCCAACATTTTATAAATGATGTCTTTCGAGATTTGCTTGATCTGTTCATTATTGTATATCTTGATGATATCCTTTTCTTTTCTAATTCTTTACCAGAACATCAAGAACATGTTCGAATTATTTTACAACGGTTACGTATAAACCAATTATACATCAAGTTGGAAAAATGTGAATTCCATCATACTCAAATACAATTTTTGGGTTACATTATATCCCCTCAAGGACTGTGTATGGATCCCTGTAAAGTGCATGCTGTGGTAGATTGGCCCATAGCTAAAAATGTCAAAGATGTGCAACAATTTATGGGTTTTGCTAATTTCTATTGATGTTTTATAAAGGACTTTTCTGGAATTGCTGCCCCCATTACTCAGCTCACAAAAAAGGTTTCCTCCTTTCAGTGGTCACCAGCAGCTGATAAAGCTTTTTCCATTTTGAAAATGAAGTTCACGTCAGCTCCTATATTAATTCATCCTGATCCTACACTCCCATTTATTTTGGAAACTGATGCATCGGATTCAGCTATAGGAGCAGTAATTTCACAAAGAGTAGGAGAAAAAATGTTACTTCACCCCTGTGCTTTTTATTCAAGGCAAATGACTGCTCCTGAAAGAAACTATGATGTGGGAAATAAAGAACTTCTTGCCATTATAGCTGTTTTTTCAGAATGGAGAAATCTTTTAGAAGGTGCAAAGCATCAAGTGATAGTCCTCACCGATCACCGGAATTTGAAATTCCTTAAATCAGTAAAAAGATTATCTCCCCGACAAGCTCGATGGGCTCTCTTTTTAAGCCGTTTTGATTACCTAATTTCCTATAGACCTGGATCGAAGAATGGCAAAGCTGATGCCCTCTCAAGAGCCTATGCAGAGATTCCTCAACAGGTAAAGCCTGTTCAAACAAATAATTCCTGATTCAAATTTTTGGGAGGTTATTTGTACAACTGAGTTATTAACAGAGATCAAGAATGGATATGATATGGATTCTACCCTCATGAATCCTCCAAAAAATGTTAAATTATCTTATGACAACAGAGTCTGGCATATGGCACATCAACTATACGTTCCAGAAAAAGCACGGTTAAAGGTCATGCACTATTCCATGACTCTAAATTAGCAGGCCATAAAGAATTTCAGAGAACTCAAGAATTGTTAAGCCGTTCATTCTGGTGGCCCAACTATATAGCAAAATATGTATCCTCTTGTACAACGTGTGCCAGATTTAAGACTCCTCGTGCTTCTCCTTTTGGACTACTACAACCTTTGCCAATACCTACACGTCCATGGGATTCCATTTCCATGGACTTTATTGTAGAACTTCCGAGATCTAAGAATATGACCACTATCTTTGTGGTAATTGACAGACTGACAAAGATGGCTCACTTTATACCCTGCCAGGGTACTCCTACAGCAAAAGAAACAGTCGACTTACTTATAAAAGAAGTTTTTCGTTTGCATGACGTTCCTAATGATGTGGTGTCAGACCGAGGCGTTCAATTCACATCACGATTTTGGAAACAGTTTTGCAAATCCCTTGGCATAGTGGTGAACTTGTCCACTGCATTTCATCCACAGTCAAATGGACAAACGGATTGAACAAACCAAACACTTGAGCAATACCTCAGATGTTATATTTGTCACCTACAGGATGATTGGGTTGATATCCTCCCCATGGCTGAGTTTTTCGTACAATAATTCTTAACATTCATCTACAAGATTTAGCCCTTTCTATGCTAATCTAGGATATCATCCAAATATTTGTCCCAATCTACCTTGTGACTCTCCAATTCCTGCTGTGTAAGATAGACTGATTATTATGCAAAGTGATCTTGAATTATCACGGAGGGCTGCTCCAACTTTTAGTATTGGTGATGAAGTATGGTTGTCAACTAGACATTTAAGAATGAAGGTACCATCTGCTAAGTTGGGAAGTAAGTTTATTGGTCCATATAAGATCATTGCACAGATTAGTTCAGTGGCTTTTCGATTGGATCTTCCTGATTCCATGAAGGTGCATCCTGTTTTTCATGTATCATTACTTAAACCATCAGTTAAGAATCCATTTCCTGGTCGCTCTTTGCCTCCTCCTGAGCCAATTCAAGTTGATGCGCATGAGGAATTTATAGTCGAAAAGATCCTGGACTCTCGTATGTTTCGAAACCAATTACAGTATCTGCTACGTTGGCAGGGATATGGGCCAGAAGATGACTCTTGGCAATCTGCAAAGGATGTTCATGCCCCACTTTTGGTAAAAGCATTTCATCAACAGCATCCTGGGAAGCCTGGTCCTAAGTCATCCGGAGGACGTCGTTCAGAAGGGGGCATCCTGTTATGTTCTTGCCCTTAGATTTGCCCTCATTCAAAATGGCCGTGATTGCCTCAAGAAGTTTCTATCTTGGATCTCTGATATGAACTTGCCCTTACAATAGCCCTTATCCAAGATGGCCAGAACTGTCTCAGGAAGATTCCACCTTGGATCTCATTTCCTGTTTGGGCCTAGAAAAGGCACTTCCTGTTATGCAGTCTTTGCTCGAGTATTGTGTTTGTGTCTGAACCAGATGCTTGCACAGAACCTTGCTCCCTTGTGATTTGGAATACAATTACTTGGTACCTCTACAAGATATTTATCCTGTTGATACTTTGGACTTGCTTGCTGGACATTAAAGATTTATTTCTGTATCAAAATAAATCCTGTTTACTACAGTACTACCTGGCTATTGGGTTCCGTTTGTAATACCAGAAGTGTGACACATGCTCTGGTGGGTTTACAGTGAACATGTGCCCAAGATTTAGTAATTGTCGATCAGAAGGCAGACACTGGTGCAGTAACATAGTGCAACCACAGTTGTTTAATGGAATGGCTGCCCAGCCAACTCTCTTGATGAAATAAATGCACACTTTATTGCTTTTTATCTTTTTTTGTTTCCTGCCAAAAAAATTGATGAAATACACATAATGGGCCTGATTAATCATGGAATGCAAAGTGACCACAATTTGATTTTCTAAAAATCTGATGGAAATTGCAGACATGTAGGCATGTGTTCAAGTACAGGCGGGTGTGAAAAACATTTCCACTAGCTGTATGCAGATAGACACAACAGACTGCAGGATAAGTACTATGTATATGTGCAATATAAAGTCCCATCAGAATGCACATAAAAAATATTAAATCCATAAAAAAATATATATTATATTTTGCACATGAAATACATTTATTAGGATGTTATTAATGCCCACTGCACATAAAATACATTTTTACAGTTGCTTTTAATTGCAAACACAAGTTCTGGCGTGCATACACGACTGTCACAATCAATCAGCACTAACACCTGCCCTGCAGCTGGTGTAACTGATACGGTTAAAAATAAAGTACCATATATACTCGTGTATAAGCCGAGTTTTTCAGCATATTTTTTCTGCTGAAAAAGCCCCCCCCCCCCCTCGGCTTATACTCGAGTCAATGAGTTTTCCCAGTTTTCTGCCGTCTTCGGCTTATATTTGGGTCGGCTTATACTCAAGTATATACGGTACCTAAAAGAAGTACAGAGCTTGAATCGTATGAATGTGCATGCACTTGGCATGTCCTTCCTGTACATTGCCTATATGCATACGCCCCTTCTCTTCGCCATTTGGCCCTTGAAATTGTAGGCTGTAGTAAGTATCCTTTGCATTTGAAGATAAATTGCCTGCATTTGCGTTCACTTGCATATAGTCAGTTTCTTAGTATGCGCAAAGCATTTTTATGCAAGACATAGCACGTAATATAACTTAGGTTTCTTAATCAATGAGGCCAATGACAGTGGTCAACCCAGCTGGTAACAAGAGCTCTCTGTACTATCTCTGTACTATCAGATGACTTTTAGATGAGCTTGCCCTTGCAAACTCAATCTCTGATAAATTCCACAAGTGAACTTACCAGCCCTCAACTCTAAAATCCTCAGCAGGTCATGCTTACCATTCTCTGTAGTGGCCTCCTATATCAAGCTCACATGGGCCTTCAAGCTTCTCGCACCATTCACTGGGTTCTGGAGCCTTCCCACATGCACCGAACAACAGTAACGCCCATTTATTGAAGCTGGTTCCTTTTTAAAAAAAAACCTGGTCCTGCCACACACTATCTGCTCTAGTACCTTTAGTTGCCTAGGGGTCACTCTTATGCAATCACAAACATGGGTCACAAAGAAAAATATTCTGACACATAGGCACATAGCTCTCTAAAGAGAATACTGCCCTAGAAAGAAGTGATACATGTCAGTAACAAGGTGATGTTAATCAGTAACATAATAAAAATAATAAGCAGAAGCAGAAATATGTCAGCCAAGATGAATCAAAACCAGAACTTGTACCTGGGCAGTCTGTGATTGAAAGACAGACTCAAAATAAGGAAAATAGCTCAAGCACAGCACAAGCTTTCAACATCAAGTAATAGTGACATTTATAATGTACAGACAGATGTACTAAAAATACAAGAATGCACAAAATGACAGCTTAACAAAATGTATGTATGTTTGAATGGAATTCCAAAAAAGTTGCATTAATGTTCCAAATGTTTAGAAACTCCAGCTCTCATTAAGCTCAATTTGTCAATGGTTAGGAGTCATAGTTCATTGGCAGCTACAGAGACAATGGTTGTCTGCCCGGTAGAGAATATTGCTTCAAAAATGATGTCTTCAATCAATGTGAACGCATCAAAGCACTGAGTTCTATAATATATAATGGTAGTATAATATCCATCCTTCCTTGTGCCTGCCACCTGTGACCATCGCCATAAATTAATGATATCACTTTTCAATGAATACTTATCGTTAGCTAAGGATCTATTGTATAGTTAGTGAAGATTCAATTTTGTCTTCACAATCTGTCTTTCGGGCCATTCTTAGAACTAATATGACAGAAAGATGTGTTATATCATTATAAAACTGATTAACCACAGGCTCATTTATTCATTTTTCAGGTCATGTAAGCGACATAATAGTGAAAATTTGATAGCAAAGGGGAAAAAAGATTCAGGTTTTTACATGCTATGTAGGAAGTTTATTGATATTGTCATTGTTTTATACTATTTTATATTTACTATACATCATTTTAGTATATAACTTTATTAATATGACATTTTGTATCCAGTAAAAAGTGGGCATGCTGCCTACACATTACATTGTTTGATATTTAGAAGCAATCCCATTATATGAATAGTCTTTAGATGGCTCAGATCTCTCCAATGTTTTTCTTGCCTCATCACTTTCTTAAGGGTTACTGGAAAAATTGGTTTAAATATGCAGTTTGGTTTCAGTTTAGAACTCTTAAAGTAGTGGTTCCCAAACTTTTTCAGTTTGGCACCCCTCCAAAATAATTACCGAGCAGTACCGTTTTATAAGTAGTTGGGTCAAAATAACGTAATAAGTATTTAGGTAAGGACAGAAATACTTAGTAAGTTCTTTGCAAAAATAATACACATAAATCCAAGGGAAAATAATATTTTTATATATATTTTCAATTATATTTCTGGCAAAGAATAATTTACAGCTAATGCTAAGAGGAATAAGATCAAACAAAATAAAACAACAACATGTACAAAAATCATCACACTGTGCCCCTTCATCCACACACTCTGTGCCCCTTCATCCTCACTCACTCTGCCCTTCTTCATCCTCACTCACTCTGCCCCCTCCTTCATTATTTTGCCCCTCCATTGCTGTTTCCTATCATCATTTCCCCTCTCCTTTCTTTACTTACAATACTTGGCCTTCTTCTATTTCTTCTGTCTTCTCTTCTGTCTTACCAATCCGGCGGCGCCCGGGACCCAGCAAACTTCTCTCTCCCGCCGCTTCTAAATGAATAACAGAATATCTCGGGCGTGATGACGTCACACCCGTCATTCAGTGAGAGACGAGGAGGAAGGAGGAAGGATGGTGGGAGGAAGGATGTTGGGATCCAGGTGCCGCTGGATTGGTGAGGTTTTTTTTTTCTTTTCCTTTCTTCCTGGCCACAGCACCCCTGTGACAGCGCCGTGGAACCCCAGCGCACACTTTGGGAAACTCTGTCTTAAAGGATATTTTTAGTTTTGGTGGATTTGAAGGAGTGAACATAGGCTGGATAGACTGGGATGTCCTTTGGTATAAGCAGTCCCACACCACAGACCTCTCTCCTCTAACAGCTCAGAGAAGAGGTGGTAGATAAAGCTCCCCTGTAAACTTTACCTTTGTACAAATAGCACATTCAAGGTACATAAACGTTAGTTTTCTAAATTAACTCCTTCATCTCTACCCAAAAATACATTTTTATTCTTAGACACTTGGGTACTTAACCGGCCCTAGAAAAAATTCTGAAAGTGTCCTTATGGAGTAGGTAGGGCCAAATTATCAGTAGGCGGAGTTAAATTGGCTCAAGTTTGGCTACAGCCCCCATGTATGACTATGGATTTTGGCAGTGCTAAGTCACCCTTTAAACCTTTCCTTGACAAAGATGTGACTGTGCAGGCCAATCCCTCTCAAATCAAATCAGGACTATTCCACCAGACACAGGAGTTGTCAGACAGTGCTGCCCTCTACTTTTTGCCTTTTAATGTCAAGGCTGGGGAAATCAGCCTTGGCATTAAATTAAATTAATACCACTATCATTTAACAAATATGTCTACCCTTCCCCAAACATCATTATCTTTACATTATTAACATTCTAATTTCTTAAAAAATACCAATTTTCCCACAACCGCCCAGACTGTAAATAAATAAAAATTTGCATTTAATAAATATGCCTATTATATTTAACCTAATGAGCTTCACCATTACATTATTAGCCCCCAAACTCAATACAGAGTTCCACATTACATTACTAACCCCTATATTATATTATTATACTCCCGACCAACTTCACATTACAACAATATCATCAATACCCCTGCACACTTACTTACCTGCTCTGAAGACAATTGCAGCTATTCTATTTGCCCACATGCTGAGTGATGGAAAGGGGCAATTACTTATATCCCCTCTTGCAGTTCCTCTAATCCCAGTATGAAAAAAGAGTCAATGTCAAGGCTTGCTGGAACTTTTAGTACCAGGCCACTGTTTTTGAATATCTTCCATTTCCATTGTCTGAATTTTTACCAGGCTATCGCATGGTGTTTGTTATTGATGAGGGTGGAGGTGTTTAATTAATTATTTAATTATGTATTTATTTTAAGAACTGTAAAGATGTAAAAATGCATGCTGCGCACTGCCAATGTTATTTACACATATCTACATCAGTCTTAGGGACATGCCAAAGATATGTCCAACCTGAAATAGGACACATCTCTAGAGGGTGTGCTTATTGTACTGAACTTAAACATGAATGCCTTTCATCTGCCTCTCCATGTACAATAGGCACACGTGCAAGTCATTTGTAACACTAAATTCACATGTACCCTTTAATGCATATGCAGTGCATCTGTTAGGATTTCACAGGAATACAAAGTGATTTTTCATTATGGAGTTTTCTGCAGTTCAGTGCATATAATGATGGTTTGAATCAGTCGTCAAAGTTTTAACTTAGAAGTCGTTGTATGGAAAATATAAGTGAATAGAATTTGATAGTTTTACAATGAAGTCAGTAGGAGGAGTGGTGCTATGACATTCCCCCATATACACCCCCATTTCAACCACTGCTCTAAATACAAGCATACTGGATATTGCTGTAATCAAAAGAAGCCAGGTGAGAACACACGCTCTGAGGTAGTGCAGGGATAATTCACAGCCAAAAACCAATGCATAAATGTAAAACGATCTGTGTGGAAATTACACAGTCGTTGTGGTAATGCAGGAATATAACACTGTTTCTGTGACAATGCAGGTATATAAGAATTTTGTAGCAATGCAGAAATATAACACAATCTTGGTGGCAATGCAGAAATATAACACTGTCTCTGTGATAATGCAGATCTTTGTAGCAATGTATAAATATACATAGACTTTACTGCAAATGCCCAGCAGAGAGAGCCATGATAATTACCACAGTGCGTGCCTGATGATGCTGTGTAGAGCTATTTGAATAGCATCAGTTGTAAATCCAGGTATCAGGAACCAGGAGACAATTAGTTGCAAAGTCAGCTATCTGGAACCAGGAGACTGCAGGAAGCATAACCAGGAACTGTTTGATGCAAGGTCAGAATCCCACTGGAATGCAGTTAAAGTAATGCTATCATTGGCAATTAGTGCAGGACGGGTGAGTGCTTAGGAAGTGAAGGCTTCCACTCAGAGAGTCAGAGGGATAAACAGCTGAACTGCACAGTAGGATCAGAGTTGCGGACAGAATGCAAAGCAGATGGAAACCTAACAGTGTCAAACTACATTTTAGCCTGGAGTAAACGGAGGTTGAAGTATTTTGTGTTTTCATCATGTTTTAATTAATTTTAAAAATTCTATTCTGAAAATATTGTTGATTTGACACTAATGTTTTTAAATCTTTCATTGGTTTATCTGCATATTTTAGTGCATTCCTACATAAAATGTATCTCATTTCAAGTAGAGTCATCAACCAAATTGAGAACGGCTCCAAACATGCAGAGTCTTCACCTATTCAAGTTCATTAACATAAGACAATGAAAACACATTTTTACATTTCTGCTCAGAATAAGGGTTAATATTTACACGGGTGTGACAGGACGGGGTGTGACAGGACGGGGTGTGACAGGACGGGGTGTGACAGGACGGGGTTACTTTGCAACCCTTATGGTGGTTGGTTTTACAGATTTGCTTGGGGTTTAGCATACTTTAAATCAGTGATGGGCAAACTACGGCACATGGGCCAGATCCGGCCCACTTAGAGGTTCTATCCGGCCCGCCAATATTTTAAAAAATTTCATCAAAATATGCATAAAATTATTAGGGCCGACCCTGTGTGTCAGAACCTTCATTTTTATGCCTTCCCAGCTATTTCCTTCATTGCACTTCATCCTCCTTCCTAAAAGGACACTTTGTAGGTCAATCACTGAAACACCTGCCCGCCCCGTAATGGCTGAAAGTCATGTGAGAAGAGATGGGCTAGGCCGTATACTAATGGCGGATTTCGATTGGCTGCTGTGTTGTCAGTTAGTGGCTCACCAGAAAGACGGATCTGCAACAACCTGCTGAAATAAGTTCTGTGTCTGTACGATCGTTGCACTTATAGAGGTAACACTGCTATATAACACCCTCCCGTCCCATTCAAAAAATTTGTATTATATATTTCGCTATTTGAGTTTTTTATTAAATTATATTGGCCCGCCTAAAGTTTTTCTTCTTTATTTGGCCCGCTCCTGAAAAAGTTTGCCCATCACTGCCTTAAGTAATGTGTCACTGCCGACCACTCCTGCTGATGCTGCTCAGCCACCAGAAACTCACTGACTGTAAGTTCTCACTATTCATCACATTGTACCTCAATAGCAGAATAGTCTCTGCAGCTAGCAACCTCCTTTTCCAGAATTTAAAGCCGCTTATTGCTGGGTGGAGTGCACAGCTGCTGCAGTACTTCTTTGCTGGTTACTGTGGCTTCTGGCTGCTTACTTTGGTTTAGGATTGCTGGGCAGCAGGCAGAATGTTGTTTTAATACAATAAGCTAAGAAAATAGATGAGAGTGCTAGATTATATCTGTAGTTAAAAGGAATACAGCAGGTATAGGCATCTCTAAGTTATATAGCAGGACATTTAGAAAAAGTGATGCTTATTAGTAAAAATAATGTCTTTTAAAAGAACTATAACACACACATCAACAAGGTAATATTTTAAACACAGACAAAAAAACATGCATTTTTAGGGACAAAGGCAGTTTGCACCCCTTCTACTGGACCAATATTATGGGTTGTATATGAGCACGGTGGTAAATCTGGGAGAGGAGGTAGACCCAACTGAACCAACCAATCAGGACAAGATTAGACTGGGACAGTGGACAAAGACCTTCTGCTCATGTGCAATTAATTCTTATTCTAATTAGTCATGATAATGTGAACTCACAGCATTTGTAATTTAAAATGTGGACCATATTTTGCCACACCCTGATACACTGACACTGCACTCTAAACACAGTTAATTTAATCCTTTTGCATCAATGGAAAAATAGAACATATGTTCTTCTGATTATCTTCCTAGGCCCTTCTAATTGATCTCTTAAGCTGGGTACACACTACACAGTTTTCATCCAATAATCGGCTAAATCAGCCGACATACGACCGCTCGTTCAGAAGTCGGGTCAGTGTGTGTAGTGACACGATGGTCGAAAGTCTGCCCAAATGGACGATTGTCACCTCATTTGGTTGGTCGTACCGTTTAATATTTTCGTTCCAATCTCGTTCCGGCTGTGTAGTGTGTATAAACTTCCGACCCATCCACAACAGTGAGTACGAAATTACAGTCATCGCTCACGACAACATGGCTGTAAAAAGTCGCTAAAGGGATGTCCGCTCTTCCCTTTATCGTCCTAAACAAGGCTAGTGTGTATGCAGTCCATTGACCGAGCGATCGGAACATCGATCGCATGTAAAATCGCTCGGCATAAAAAGTTGGTTGAAATTTCTGTAGTGTGTACCTAGCTTTAGGCTACTAAGAACTATTGAATAGTTCTTTTATCACAGACAAGCATCACTAACAAATAATTATATAACAAATACAAATGGTAACAGTAAATTACATTATAAACAACATTTATATCCTTAAAACTCCTTTTTAAAATGTCTTTGTTTATGTGAATCAGCAATACAAGTTTTGTGAATTAATTTTCCAAAATTAAAAAACTATTTGAACAAAATTGTAAAGTATTTTTAATAATATTGTTATTTTTATTGTTAATACTGACCATGAGGGCAGACATAGTTGTCCAATGCTTCCCTATAAAATTTTGATGTGAAATAATCTCAGCTGTCTTCTACATATTTATTTGCAAGACACCATTCCTTAGATGTAGCATTGTATTGTCCGATTGATTAAGGTCAGTTTTGTTACTGTGTTTGATGCATTTGTTGAAGATTAGCTATTAACTGACAAAATTGAAAAACTAGTGACTTAGATATTTTTAATAATGCACATTGCAAGCTGCTCTGCTCGAAATTACAAAATGCGTTAAAAGTCTCTTTTAATGGGACAGTTTCTGTTTTCTAATCCATAAATTTGATTTAGAAAGAAAATGCACAATCTCCAGCAGAATTTAGATACTTCCTTGTCTCTATATAAAAATGTTAATAGTTAATTTTTAAAAGGGTCACTATTCATACATATGTGGATCCCGTAACTAAAACAGAGAATTAAGCAAGATTAATAGAACAAAGTAGCAGTGACTGTCTATAGCTGATACAAATGCTGTTTTTATTAGTATACTTAATGTAAGAGTATTTATATTACTACGTTGATCATGTAGTTTTACAATATAGTACATAAAATAGTGGTACAAGATTGTAATTTCAAGAGCAAGAGAAGGGGCAGCCATTGATTAAAACACATTTTTTCTATACAATTTATTTAAAGCCTACTGGCTTGATGATGTAGTGGGGTTCGGTTTCGGAACTTTTCCAATGTACACATGTTTTTTCTAAGTGACTATTGTATATAACTGGCAATGTAAGGGTAATTTGTGAACTGTAAAAAGTGCTGGCCCACAATGTTTCATTGGTTCTCAATTTGCGTGCCCACATCCAGCTCCACGGATAGTCCCACAGAAAGTCAATGTGCACCTTGCGGGTTTGTAAAACTATCTGAAAGTTGGCCTGGTAGAATGAGCAAAAATGTTACTTCGGAGTACATAATAACCCCATTCAATAATTTCAACTTTTCAACTTTTCAGTTGAAAATACTACTTTATTTACCTCCATTTATTTCTCAAAATCCTCATGAGAGAGAGAGGACATCCAGTCTGTCTTTATTACTTTTGTGTGTTTGAAGCTTTATGGGGCAGCACAGTGGCTCAGTGGTTAGCACTTCTGCCTCACAGCGCTGGGGTCATTAGTTCAATTTCCGACCATGGCTTTATCTGTGAGTAGTTTGTATGTTCTCCCCATGTTTGCGTGGGTTTCCTCCGGGTGCTCCGGTTTCCTCCCACACTCCAAAAACATACTGGTAGGTTAATAGGCTGCTATCAAAATTGACCCCAGTCTCTCTCTCTATGCCTGTGTATGTAAGTTAGAGAATTTAGACTGTAAGCTCCAATGGGGCAGGGATTGATGTGAATGAGTTCTCTGTACAGCGCTGCGGACTCAGAGGTGCTATATAAATAAATTATGATTATGATGATTATGTCGGTCTAAGTGCATCTATAAATTAATTTTTCCACAAAAGTGCAACTGGGAGGTGTAAAATGCATCCCAATCAAAGTTTGGAGTAAGACTTGGTCTTCGGCACTGCTGAGGTGTTGGAAGAATCAAGTCCTAAAATTTAATCTGTTACCAGTGGTGGATATACCACTGTTGCCGTAGGTGTAGTAAGGGGCCAGGAGGTGAGTGGAGCCACTGCACACCCTGAAATGTCAGAAGAACTGACACTATCTGCAAACACTAATGAAGACTGCATGGTCCCACCCAAAATTCAGTTATGGTGTCCGGTAATGTTGTGTTCCACCCCTGCTTTGCACACTCACAAGAATCAGGGAATCCCCTGTAAATATTACCTCTCCCCTCCTTTATTTCATTTATATCGCAAAATCTTAATTATGTGTCGGTGCAAAAGGAACACTTCCTCTCTGTCCAATTCCTTTCCTCAAACAGAGCCATTGTTTGGACCTTTACAGACATATCTCTCTTAGCTTTCAAATTGATACTTCCTAGTAAAACTGGGAGCAATCGTGTATTTTCACTGTGATTTTGTATTTTTTGAGGAGCTTAAATTACTCTTTTAGTGTAACTTCCAAAAAAGACCCCATGAATCATGCCAAGGACACCAGGGTTTAGGGGGTGCATACATACTGAGGGCCTGATTCACAGTGGAACACAAACCTAACTTATGGTTGAAATACTTGCACACTAGTGTATGCGTATGTACAACATATTTATAGTTGAAGTTGTATCCAGGTCTGAATAAGTAGCAGGTTAATCTAATTAAAAACAGGCACAACCCTCAGACCCTTTCACCCAACTTGTGGACATGCACAAAAACCTTTTTCATTTTATATATTATATATATAGCTATTGCTATGATGCATCATCTTAACTTGAATAACCTAGCTAACACAGCAGGAATTGCTTCTCGACATGCGTACAAAAAAATAATGGGCCTGATTCATTAAGGATCTTAACTTGAGAAACTTCTTATTTCATTCTCCTGGACAAAACCATGTTACAATGCAAGGGGTGCAAATTAGTATTCTGTTTTGCACATAAGTTAAATACTGACTGTTTTTTCATGTAGCACACAAATACTTGATAGCTTATTTGTACACTGAAATTTAAAGGTGATATTTGTGTGCTACATGAAAAAACAGTCAGTATTTTACTTATGTGCAAAACAGAACACTAATTTGCACCCCTTGCATTGTAACATGGTTTTGTCCAGGAGACTGAAATAAGAAGTTTCTCAAGTTAAGATCCTTAATGAATCAGGCCCAATGTTTTTATCTTTGCTACAACACACTTAACAGTCCAATGTATGGCCAAACTACTACTAAAGTCTCAAAAAGTGTCTGGGAATCTTTCACAAACCTCTCATTTAAAGTGGTTTGATAGTGTAAGTGTTTGTCATCATCATATATTACTTACACCTGCTCCTGACCACTCACAAATAAAAATAATTTTAGCCGCACCAACAACTAAGTTTCAGTCTGAAACCATGCTCAATTGCTCAAACCCACCCTCACTGTACATTGCCTACATTAGATCAACTCCTTCTCTTCTGTTGCAGGTCAGAAGAGCTGCAGTAGTCAATGTTCCTGCTGATCCATGTTGGCAATTTCTTGGTTGCCTATAGATCACATACAAACCCTGGATGTACGTCATGTTCTGGTTCTTGTAACATTGGATTACATGCTTTTTCCTCTTCTGTCACAGGTCACAAATATAGGGTAGGATAACTGTGTGTAAAAAAAATTGTGTACAGTGCTGCATAAAACCTTATACTATGTATAAAATAATAATAAAATAAGTGAAATTAAATAATATTTCCATGAAGTTCTCTATTTTTTTCTAGGACTCTACTGATGTCTGTTATTCATTGTAAACCTTTGAATTGAATTTTTTTTAAAATGAAATTTGTAATAAAGCTCATATTTGCCCAGGAAGTATGTTTTCGTTTTGTATTGTGACCCCAGAACAGCTTTTGAAGAAGTTTTTGTGAATCAAGTATTGAAAAGCAAGGACATCTTCAGGGACAAACATTTTCATGGACAACTCTTGGACAGTCACAGGAAATCAGGAACTAGCAGCAATGAACATTTTCTGTCTCTCGCCTGTGACTTCATTGCCAAACTGCCTAGAGCCTGGTTCAATCAGCTAGTGTTTAAATCCTGTGAGCTAACATCTGCAGAGAAGTTAAAACAAAATTGAGTTGAATTTAAGTATTGAATTAAAAACTTAGCAAACTTATTCAATAGGAGGCCAGGCATCAGTGGATCTTCTCATCTAAACCTCACATGTACCAAATCGAATTGACAAATATCTATGTTTGGGTCCAACATATTTAATGAAATCTGCTTGCTTGAAATTGAAATTATCCTTTTTATAACAAATGGTACCTCTATAGAAACAGTTTTATTGGAAATAGCATAGTTTTAATCTTAAATATGCTCATCCATGGCATCTATTTTGTGTCAGACTCTACTACTGTGTATGTATGTAGTATGTGTATGTAGAATGTACATGTATGGTTCCATATGAATCTTGTGAAGCAGCTTGAAACGGGGGGAGTAGCAAAGTTGGGAGTCATAGAGTTTTTCGAGTTGGTGGAGGGATGCAAAGTTCTATAAATGGTATTTTTTCTGCTGATGATTAGGTAAACTGATGCAGCTACCTTAGGTTCTTCATTAGAAATATATAAGGTATTTAGTAAAAAAAATCTAAATTAGTGCTTTCTACTTATTCTTGTCAAATTATTATTATTATTATTATTATTATTATTATTATTATTATTATTATTACCATCATTTTATTTATTTTTATTTTTGTTGTGCTACCATATTACACAGTGTTGTACATATTTATAGTAATTAAAATGTCAGTATTTTCATTTAGTTGTAGATGAAACCTTTATTTCTTTATTCTTTTTTTCAATTCTTTTTATTTTCAAATAAAAAAATATTATTATTATTATTATTAATATTATTACTATAAAAACACAATTTTCAGGACTGTAAAAATAATATATTTTTCAAGCATGGTTAAAGAGGCATTATTAATACTATTATTATTATTATTATTATTATTATTATTATTATTTTCAGTTTACCATGAATTTATAATATGCTTTTGAAGTGATTCCATCTTGTCTTGAACAAAAAGAGTAATGACAACGAAATGTTGTATCATACATTATTATGCAGCTTCTCTTTCCCAAACACTCAATTTATGACCCAAACTATGCTTTTTCCATGATCTGCCACTTTAGCTATCTATCCAATGTTTAGCAAAGAACGCTATAAAAATGTCTGGCTGCACTCTAAAAGCTTCTAATGATTGACAATAAAGTGAGGAACTGTTAACCAGATAACCTTGATGCCAGATCCATAGGATATTTATTCTGCATGAGCCTACATTGCTTTGTGATTTCTACAACATGAGGTGATATATTGCATTTATCCAGTACAAGTTTTTAACAAAGTAATGTAGCTAGAAACACAGTTTAAAAAAGAAAGTACCAAATAATTAGTATGGGGAATACTTATTTATTATAAATGTTGCTATATTATATATATATATATATATATATATATATATATATATATATATATATATATATATATTTAATGGTCAGCTTACTCACCAATATAGATTTGTTGAAGACAATTAAATGTATTTATCGCCACAATTTGTCTGACAATGGAAAAACCTGGGGTCTCAAATTCATTTGTGGAAAATAACCCAGGAATCAATATTAAATCTACTACTAATAGTAAAGCCTTTTAATACATATTATAACTATACCTATAGCTCTAGCTTTATGAAACATGCAATTGTATAATGTGCACCAAAACTTATATAAATAGAATAAAAAAAAGACACATAAAAAAATCTGAAGTTCCTAAAATAAAAATGTACCCCTCCTTGTGAATTCACTGCAGAGTACAAAATGTTCATTAAGATTACATGGACTTCCGTGCTGAAGGTTTAATCTATCTATGCATCAATCTATCTATCTATCTATCTATCTATCTATCTATCTATATTTCTCTAATTATCTATCGTTGTAAATTTCCTGTGAGAGTCTCAGCATAGATGGCCCAACTCCATCTCAAAGTCACCATGAAAAATTGAGCCTGTGACTGTCCCTTCTAAACCTGGCCCAAGATCCATGTTCATGGAAGAATGATTGTATTTGTTGACTCTGTATGTTCCTTAGGGGTTCAATTTTCTTTTGTCTTTTTGTTTTGTTGTACTGTTTCTAGAACCTGATATTTTTTTTAATCTTTAACATTGGTAACTCTGTTGTGCATTCAATATCACCAATAAAATCATAATGCATGGCCTAAGCCTTTCCTAAATGAAATACAGCATATTCTATGGTTTACTTCCTAGTGCTTTCTTCCTACAGTCCAACTCAATTCAGTCAGCTAGAATTTTCTCACTTCCAAACCTCTGTCTCAGGTCACAATTTAAGCTCCTTGCATTGTTCTGCATCCTTTACCGTATACCCAGGCAAGTGTCTTTTTTCTTTCCTTTAAATCAATCCAATCATCTGCTCATTGCTACCTGTCATGTTTTACATCTTTAACAGAATAAATGCAACAGGGTTTAGTGTTCTTGAGTGGAACTGGTAACATTGCGATCTGTATGCAAGAAATTAATCATTGTAAATATGAGCAATTTTTTTTAAAACTATTCCATGGAATTTTCACCTTGTGTCTTTGACCTCAAAATCTAAAACCATTTGCTGGAATAATTTGGCCTTAAATGTGGTCCAACCCAACCATACGACACAGCAAAATGAATTAACAGTTGTCGTCCCAGCTCTATTTATTCTGTCATATGCAAAGTTAAAGTGCAGAAAGGAATTCTGCAGAATGACTAAGCAAAGGGTTCGATGATCGAATCACTGGAACTGCCGCATGTCTGTTAAATGACCTGTTCAACCGCGAAAACTCAATTTGCTTGAAAATTGACGCAATTTTCCCATCTCAAATTACATTCAAACTGGAATATCACAAGGCTGTGTATTTCAGTTACAAATGATTATATTTATTTTATCCTGCTCACAAAAATATATACTCTCAGTGGGCTTTACTTTTGGATAGCTCTTTCCTTGCTTATCGGGCCTGATTCATTAAGGTACGTAAATGTCGATTTTGTGCATATATCTCGCCCAAACACTCTGCGCATGCCCAGAACCGGACATTACACTGTAGAACGCAGTAGTGTTCAATTCATCGTCAAGCGCAAAGGACCATTACTACAGTCTACGATTTCAGGGAAAGAGGTTGTGGAAGGCCCATAATCAATGTGCCAAACTCAAGTACACACAGCACCATCACCATGGGCATTTCTCAGGTACTTGTTTTTAGCTGTATTTCTTGCTCCAGCTACAGGTCTAGTCTAAGTGCTGAATGATGACGTCTGTATATACATGCTAGAACATTTTTTTGCAACCAGGAGCACCTGTAACAATGTATTTTATGTACAGTAGACATTCATAACATACTAATATATGTATTTCATGAGAAAAAAACCTCATTTTTATTTTTTAATGTTTTATCATTAATTTCTTTATACTAACAGGTGAAATTATTTGATTTCTTTTCTTTTTTTCTTTGTGACTTTATATTCCACATATGTTTTGGATACATCCTACAGTGTCTTGTCTAGCAGAAGAGAGCAGACTAACATTCTTATTCATCACCATCCATATCTTCATATCCTCTCCTTGTTGAATTCGGGCACATGTGTACCAGATTTACGTGCGCTTTAAAACAAATGCACATTGTGCTCAGTATATGTCTTTTAATGAATCAGGCCCTTTATGTGATTTTTTGGGGTTTCCAGCACGGAAAATGTTTCAACTTAGGTTATAAAAATACTGACTTTAAGGTGATAAATGAGTTAAACTAAATTGAAATTATGTTAATGATGTTGAACAATCATCATCATCATTTATTTATATAGCACCACTAATTCCGCTACGCTGTACAAAGAACTCGATCACATTAGTCCCTGCCACATTGGGGCTTACAGTCTAAATTCCTTAACACACACACACACACAGACAGACAGACAGACACAAACTAGGGTCAATTTGTTAGCAGCCAATTAACCTACCAGTATGTTTTTTTTGAGTGTGGGAGGAAACAGGGAAAAAATACAAACTCCTCACAGATAAGGCCATGGTCAGGAATTAAATTCATGACCCCAGTGCTGTGAGGCAGAAGTGCTAACCACTTAGCCATTGTGTTTTGTCCTTAAAATCCTAAAATCTCACCTTTCACTAGCCCATACCCAAGAGAGGCCCCCAGAGGCAGTTCCATGCACCATTTTAACCTGGGGCTCATCTGATCCTCTTACACACCTGGACAAAAGCTAGGAGTTGTGAGGTGGAGGTGCAATCACTAGTCACAATGAAGACGAGGGCTGTAAATGGTTCTCCCGCACACATGTCCCCTCCAGCGCAAATTTAAAGTTAAATTTGCCAGTTCTGTATTGTAAAATCAGTGGAACCCTGGGAAAAATGACTTCATTTTGCACCACTGTGGCTCCTGCTGGGGGACGTCTCCCACCTTCTTGTAGGTGGCAGTGCAGTTTTAATCAAAACTAATGTAATATAATTGACATTTTAAAAAATTTCATCGTTGTCATCTAAAAGCAAACTAAGCAAAACAAGAAGAAGTTTAGTTATAGAGTGAGCTTGCGTTCTGCAATCCACACATGGATAATGTTTGTTAACAAGAAGACTCATTACTTCAGAGTTATAATTATAGTTGTAATCATTCACATTTTTTATCAGCAAAATCACTAATTACTTGAAGTATACTAAAATAGAGAAGAATTGTCAATGAAAAATATCCACAAATAATATGTATTTTTGCAATATCTTATATAGAGCCTTCTGCCCCTATACAGTCAAGTTTATCTTATTTTTAACAGAATGCACAAGAGGTAGATGCTGGGTCTATAAATGTGGTCTCCAAAGAGAGAATAAAAAGTTCAGTAACAATTGTGTATATTGAGCATTACGAAAATTTAAAGGTCAAAGCTGGCTTATACAGTTTAATTAATGTGCGGATATTCCCCCTGTGATCCTAGGTGAGTGTCACAATTTCAGAGAATCCAGAAGGTGATGTATTTGAACATGTGTATAATACATAGATCACTATTAGAAAACAGTATTGTCATACTGTAATATTGCCAAATGTAGCAATTGTTTGTCTTTACTTACAACTATATATATATATATATATATATATATATATATATATATATATATAATGCACTTTAATGGCAGATGATCAGGGCACGTTGTATTTTAAGAAGTAAAACTTGAAGGAAGACTGGTAGTGAAGTTCATAAAAAAAGCCAAGAGTTTGAAACTACATTAATAAGCAAAGAATATCAGTCTGGAATACAGGACCAAAGTAAGACGTTAAACCGGATCTAGAATGGATTAAACACCAGCAGTTAAGGCACAATTCTAAATCAACTGTTGTGGCATTGTGCACCTCCATTTAGGCATCGGTGAGGAGCAGTGCAGAGACAATATTATATTTTACAAAGTGAGACTATTAAAATTACATAAAGGAGTAGAGAGGGTATATTTCAAGTTGCTTTGTAGAGGGGTGCATAGTAATATCAGCTCTGACAATAAAGGACTTGAATGTATGACCGTCTGAGCTGGTGGAGGCCGGTTTTTATCTTGAGCTTTTAATGGAATATATTTTGCACCATCCAATTGAGAAGCATATTTCTAGACTACTTTGCCTAATATATAACAAATATTCACACACGGAAGTGCCACACATCATAAAGACATTACATTTACAGTGTCTTAAAGGTGTAATACTATTTAACTACCCCTTGTGGACTTTACTAACAAAACCTTACCACACAACCGACAAGTGCATCACGGTATGTTAGGGATAATTTTGCAATACTGCCTAGTATAGAAAATACTCTAATTTACTTAGCTAGTGTGAGGATTATATTGTGTGATTGGCTAATTTCATTTGAATTACATTAAACTTGCATTTATAGTTATGCCTTTTTAACTGTTATTTATAAATTAACTGTTACATTAAGTGTATTTTTTGCCACTTTCATTACCCTACCACTGCTGTTTTTTTATTCTAACATATTTATTTATTGGCAGTTATTGATTGTTTGCAACTGCTTGTTATATAGTATCAACTTGTTTTGATTATTTTGACTGCAACTAGCATTCAACAAATCTTAACAGCCATCTTCATCTGGGTGAATAGGTGCTCCATGTGATTGTACATTTTTGTGTCTGTAAGTGTCCCGATTTTTGAAAATTAACCACTATAGCAATGTATATACTAAGTTGGTAAGTTGGGACAGCCTAGGGCTATGTCTATACATATCACATGCAAAAATAAACCATCAGCTCCATCCCATACTTGTCTACTTTTTGTAAATGGCCTCAGAGAGAGGACGGGGTGAAATATAAAAACAAGAGGAAGCCGCAACTTTATAACAGGTATATTATGACTTTTTGCCATGATGGCATGTCCCAGCTCACTTTGCACTCCAATGAGAACCCATCCAGTAGCTTAACCTATACTCCATGTAGTCTGGAGGTCTCACAATACCCTAGAATTCTCCTGAATATTCTGGGACAGTAGAAAACTATGTTTAAAATGTCTTGAATTGTGATAATGGTAATTATGTGCTATATTCTGAGTCATTTGTTGTGTTGGAGAAGTGTATCAACAGATTATTTACTGCTGGTATAAAACGAATTTGCCCTGTCACAAATATTAATTATTTTTATGTTTGGTTTACCAAACAATGATAATAATTGTCATAATGCTAAAAAATAGTAATAATAAGTTTTGATCTGTACACACTTCAAAGTTCTAATCCTCTTTGTGACATTTAATCAAAGGAACATTATCGCAAATATTATTCTACAGGGGATTTAATTGTCTGTGCATTCCTTTATTCTACAACATCTTTTGTCAGTTCAGGTAGTGTTATTTTGACATTTTTCCACTCCTCAGAGTAATGTATTTTTTAATTAGTTGCAACATTTGAAAAGCTGTGACCATTCCATTATGAATTTAATAGTCTTGTCACTCCAGAATTTGCCTGCCATTATTTTGCAAAGTTTTTATTTTTATTTTCAATCACTTCTAATATGAAGAGACATAATAGAGCTGATATGCATTGCAGACTTTTTAATAAAATATTTACTACTGAACTAAAGACAAAAGGAAAACATAATTATTCTAAATTAATTGTTTATTTTTCAAAGCACCGCTAGACAACACAGTATCATTTCTTTCTGAGCTATAATGGCATGCTTAATTTCCAAAAGAACTAATCATTATGATTCTATTCTTGCTCTAGAGAGGATGTCAGATTGGCCTGAAACAAATACTCCCACTCAAGGGATTATTTTTAGCTATGAAACAAGCATTTCAGCTCAGGAAAAAAGTTTTGAAATTTATTGCTGTGAGATTTGAATTTAATAGCTGTAGCTCAGCGCATAGGTTCTTTTTCACAAGGAAAATCGACCAAGCAACATTTAAAAAAATTGCAGACTATTCAATATTGCTAGCCACAATAATTCTGTGGCAGTTAATAATTGGAAATACGTCTTGGTCAGTGAGGAAATGAATGGAATGGTCAAAATTGATCTAAAGTGGCTTTCGAACAGGTTCTAAAGTTCGAAAAATTTCAGAAAATTCTCAGACTTAAAAGTGATAATTAAATTCTAGTAAAGCAATCAGGTTTAAACACGTTTGAAACATTTCGGTTTGAGCTTAAATGGTTACTTTGTATATTAATTTAAATTTAACCAAACTGAATTTTGCTTTAAAAAAAAACCCCATTAAAAATACGAGAAAATATAATAATTTATATTTGGATTGGAAGAAAAGGCAACATTTATAGTTAATTTTAATGACTTTTAACAGTGAGCTTCAAATGCAAATTTCGAACATAAACATGAACATTGAATTTGAGTTAACAACTTAGTAGTTACAAAATACATATCATAGTGGTCAAACCAAATACAGATTTCAATATTTAAAAAAATTTTGAAGCTTGCCAGCGGCCAGTTCCATCAAAATTTAAAATTTGCTTCAAAAGTTTAAGCATCTATAGCAATATATATCATTGTAGAAAATGTATTATTTTAATTAGTATGACAGGAGCAGCTAATTAAAAAAACAAAAAACCGAAACATGAGAAAATTTAATAGATGTGGGCTCTTGTATTACCTCTCGGGCCATGGGTTTTAACAACAATTCACAAATTGCACAGACATGGGAGCAGCTTCTCTGACATCATCTGGAACAGAAATGCATGTTTTTGGACCCCATTTGACACCTTTCCATCATCATCATCATCAGCTATTTATATAGCGCCACTAATTCCGCAACACTGTACAGAGAACTCACTCACATCAGTGTCTGCCTGATTGGAGCTTACAGTCTAAATTCCCTAACATACACACACACACACACACACACACAGAGACTAAGGCCAATTTGATAGCAGCCAATTAACCTACTAGTATGTTTTTGGACTGTGGGAGTAAACCGGAGCACCCGGAGGAAACGCACGCAAAAACGGGGAGAACATAGAAACTCCACAAAGATAAGGCCGTGGTCGGGAATCAAACTCATAACCCCAGTGCTGTGAGGCGGAAGTGCTAACCACTGAGCCACCGTGCTACCCACTTTTCACTCACTCAGCATAGTTCTCTGTTTTTCTCTTTCACAGAATTGCTTTATTGGCTTCTCTTTACAGATTTGACATGGCATACCACAGGTAAAAGCAGAGTATATAAAAATAACATATATAAATAACCTGTCTACATGCTAACATTAGTTAAAAAGTTTGCAGATAGAACCAAATATCAAAACATGTGGCTATCATTGTGGTTTGCATCAGTAATCGTGGCCAGCCGGTGAACAATCAGTAAAGACCACAGCACTCTAGCCAGGAGCGGAAGCAGGGCCTGATTAAGGGTTCCAGCCGCCCCAGGCTAACACATCTGTTGCTGCCCCCCCCCCCCCGCGCGCGAGTGAGCGTCTCCCGCCCCAACCCATACCTATATTTCTATGTTTATACACAGTGTTCAAAGTGGAAACTTAGAACAGTTTTACAATCAAGGCAGTAGAAGTGGATGTATGGAATACCACAGTCTATCAGCCCACTTCACCACTGTGTGTGTGCGTGTACATACATGTGTGTGTGTGTTTTTATATATATATATGCAAAAAATTGTAAAATATTAATTAATACATAAAAACACACAGGCCCTGATTCATTGAGGAAAGGAAATCCCCCAAAAATTGTAACTTTGCATGTCAGCAAAACCATGTTGCCTTGGAGGGGGATGTAAGTTAAACTGTGGGGACAGGTTTATAGTTAGGGTAGGGCATGTCCTAGATCAACTTTAAAGTGCAAACATAAAGCTAACAAGTATCCGTGTGCTACATGAAAAAACAGCCAGTATTTAACTTATGTGCAAAATAATAAACTAATATGCATCCCTTGCATTGGAACATGGCTTTGCCCAGGAGAAAATGTACTCATTTTTTTTACTTACTTTCCTTAATGAATCTCTGCTAACACATTAAAATGTCACGACAGTAAAATTACACATTCAAAGATAGACAAATTGTGCCGTTCTCTCTTACCTGATCTTGCAGCGTAGACTACCTGATGTTCGCTCTTGCTTGTTCTTGAAGCGTTGTTGTCAGTTGTCTTCTGAAACCTTGGGGTCCTGTATTGAAAATGTGCAAAAATGTTATTATAATGCAAAATGTTAACTAACCCTGAATGATTCAAACACAACACTCCAGTAGGACAAAATAAAACTACCCCCTGGTACAGGCACATATAGGCAATAAAATATATGAAAATTATTTGCAGTCATATACTGATATCTACCAATCCCTGACAGTCAGCTAATTAATCCCCTTAGCCAATGAATAATTTTGATGTCCCCTGCAGCCTATACCCCCCCACCCCTGAGTCATGATCCCCCCCCACCCCTGAGTCATGATCCCCACCTCCTAGACAATTAATAATATTGTTGCCCCTGTAGTCTATTTTCCACCCCAACATGAGTTATGATCTCCCCCCCCACATTGACAATAATAATGATGCCCCTGCAACCTATTCCCCCTCCCTGAGTCATGATTCCCCCCCCACATAGACAGTAATAATGATGCCCCTGCAACCTATTCCCCCCTCCCTGAGTCATGATTCCCCCCCCACATAGACAGTAATAATGATGCCCCTGCAACCTATTCCCCCCTCCCTGAGTCATGATTCCCCCCCCCAAATAGACAGTAATAATGATGCCCCTGCAACCTATTCCCCCCTCCCTGAGTCATGATTCCCCCCCCACATAGACAATAATAATGATGCCCCTGCAACCTATTCCCCCCTCCCTGAGTCATGATTCCCCCCCCCAAATAGACAGTAATAATGATGCCCCTGCAACCTATTCCCCCCTCCCTGAGTCATGATTCCCCCCCCACATAGACAATAATAATGATGCCCCTGCAACCTACTCCCCCCTCCCTGAGTCATGATTCCCCCCCCACATAGACAGTAATAATGATGCCCCTGCAACCTATTCCCCCCTCCCTGAGTCATGATTCCCCCCCCCAAATAGACAGTAATAATGATGCCCCTGCAACCTATTCCCCCCTCCCTGAGTCATGATTCCCCCCCCACATAGACAATAATAATGATGTCCTGCAGCCTGTCCCCCCTTCCTGAGTCATTAATCCCCCCCCATGGACAATAATAACGATGCCCTGCAGCCTATTCCCCCTCCCTGAGTCATTAATCCCCCCCATGGACAATAATATTGATGCCCTGCAGCCTATTCCCCCTCCCTGAGTCATTTGTCCCCCCCATGGACAATAATAACGATGCCCCTGCAGCCTGCTTTTGACTTTAACTTACCTTGAAGATTGCCGGACTGGTCCACTTCTGTCCCGTGTGAAGCTCCGATGCTCCTTCCTTCTAGCAGTGCGGGCGCGATCTGTCTGCTTAGTGTGATCACGTGAGGGGAAAAAAAGAAAAAAAAAAAGGAAATTATCTTTTACTTTTACCAGCGCTGCGCCCCCCCAGACCCAGCGCCCCAGGTTGCAGCCTGGTCAGCCTGTTGGCTAATCAGGCTCTGAGCGGAAGAGTGCATTGTCAAACCCAAAAGCAAAACTTGGACAGGGCTGGCAATGCTGCTATGACCTCCCATGCCCTGATCTTTTCAGAGCAAAGAGGGGGTCTCAGGGAGCGCTGGGGGGCCTTGGGGGTGTGGATGTCAAAGTGGGCAGGCGACCCAGCTTTAGAGGGGGGTGGACCCTATCACATCAGTGCTCCACAGTGGCTACACCCACAGTAGATCCACCACTGACTCTAGCTAGCATAGTTCTTTGATATAACAGGTACAGATACTGCCACACTAGATACACATTCATTAGTTAATTTAGATCCTCTCCTATATTTATCTTATTCCGGTATATTAGGATGGTGAATCAGGAGGTGCTACAACTTAGCACATCACAAATTCATATAAAAGAGCAGGAGGAAAAAATAATGTGTTTACACGGTGGTTCAGAGATCAAGGGGTAAATGTATCAATCTGCGGGTTCTTTAACACCCGCGTGTTCAGCCTCTTCCGCGATTAAATTTCAAGCAGCGCTGCATTGTAAAGAGTTAACCTCCCTTTACAATGCAGCGCCGCTTGAAATTTAATCGCTGAAGAGGCTGAACACGCGGGTGTTGAAGAACCCGCAGATTGATATTTTTACCCCCTAATTAGTTAAAGATTATATATCTTTCTTTATCTATATTCTATGGGTGGGAATTCAACTGGACATGGTACTGCCAAAATTAACGTGGCCTGCACATTATTACAGTTAGTACGGCAATCTTTACCGCTAATTTTTGCTCGCTGCTCCCAAATCTGGGTTAAACTTACTGTATTAATAGTAATAGAGTGCAGTCCGAGTTACTTTTGGCAGTAACGCGGCCAATTGAATTCCCCATGTTGCTATATATTTTACACAACAACAAAAGAAAAAAAATCAAGTTCATTATCAAATTTTAATTCATAATGGACATCAAATAAGATAAAATTAATGAACCATTTTAAAAAATGTTTAGTGTGCTTTGCTAAAAACCATACTTCTAGGGATGTCTCCTAATCATATATTATTCAAAATGGTATATCTTGAATTATCTATCTTCACTAATCTAGAAGTGTTTTGAGCAAGGTGATTTGTTCTGATCCCCGGGTCATATATCGCCTTTGTCCTACCTGGCTGCTGATGCTGCCAGTTGGGCAATCCCTGGCACTGCACCGCCACTGATGCATTCGGTTTTCCTAATCATTTTATTGTGATACTGTCAGATGTCCTATAAAAAGATTAGAAACATTTTGGAAACTTTTCTACAAAATATTTGCCCTTCCACATTTGGTGGTGAAATATTGAATTTTATAGAAGTTAAAATTCATTTGGCCATTTTTTTTCATCCTGATAACCTCAGACTCCTGTTGGGAGTCTATGCCGGCTAGCAGCTCCCCCGTTTCCCTTTTGATGATGTTATTACCCACATATTTACATTAAACCAACTACCCTTCAGTTTTAGTGTATGCCGTTTTATTCTAATATTACTCTCTGAATGTTTCTGTGCTGAACTTTGTTAAAACCATTGATATATTTGAAAGCTTGGATCATAACCCCCCTTTCTCCCTACTCTGTTCCAAACTATATATGTTTCAGTGGTAGCCATAGTACCGATGGAAGAAATACCAACACTTATCCTGCCGGCATGAAACTGATGACAAGGTAAATGCCAGTATTTCAGTTTGCTTGACACTGATAAATTTCAGATATTGTGGTTGTCCTCAGTCAAAATGCCGACATTAAATCAGCAATGCTAGCGGGTCCAGCCACTGGTGCCACTAGCAGTAAACAGAGTTAAAAATTTTTTTAAATAAATAATAATTTTAAAAAAACTGTGCCTGTCTCCACTCATATTGACCATAGTGCTGCCATCCTTGTGCTGGTAGTAGGAAAATCTGGGAGACTAACAACGTAGGGTCCGCTCGATTCTACGGCAACCAGCCCTAGGCTTTGTCAGCCAGATCCACTGATGGCACTATAGCAAGTTAACCTGCAGTGGGGGGGGGGGCTTCCTGTCATAAAGAGACACAGCCCTAGGCTAGTCAACATGGGGCTAGATTCCCTAGGGAGTTGGGACTCTAAACACATTTTGCCCCCTCCCGATTGCAAAGATACACAGTGGCGCGTAACTTAATATTGAGATAGATTGATTGTCCGTAAAGTCCGTACTTCTACTGAGCACTTGCCAATATACAGGCGACTGCCAGTTCCCAATTATACCAGATGGGGCTACTGGAAATTATCTAAAAATACAAGAAAAGGGATAGGGCCTCACAATAGTGCAGTATAGTTAAGGACACCGTTCAGTAACTTAAACAGCTATATTATGCGTACCAATAAATGGATGTTTTCACACATGTCAAGCATTCCTTTCAGCTTATTTCAAATCCTCATAACCAATCCAGAGATATAGTAACCGAAAATAGATAGAAAAACCAGAGATAGTGTATTATCCTTTGTAGTTCAAATGTATACACCAACACCAAACCCAAGGTATATGTGCCAAAGAGAAGAATTATTGTGCCTTATCTGTATATAGTTCCGAGGTCTTCATATATCTACATTAGCGGAGACTCCCAGGTTTGCAGAACTACTTTTAACTAACAGAAAATTGTGGACAAAATCTCCAGCCTCGGAGTGTTGCATATATATAAAAGTGGCCTGGCAGCTTGATCCCTGAAATAATTCATTCAGAACATGGTTGGCAAAAAAGAATCATCAGAACGACACTAAACTACTTTCTTACTTTAGGAAGTCCCTCCACAGCTGGAAGATTTATTTATAACCTGGGGCTTTTGGCACTGACAGTCCCAGATTATTTTGACTGTCAGCAATCAAAATGTTAGGCAAAATTTAGATACCGGGCAAACTGAGATATTGGCATTTTCCTTTCGGCAGGATAACAGTTAGTATTTCTTCCTTCGGTAAGAAATACGCTTAGATCCTTTAGTTTCACAATTTATTTATTTTTCTTTCTGCAATCTCCCATTCATTTATACTTCTGTTGATATGGTGTCCAGAACTTAGCACAGTGTTCCAGGTGTGGTTGCATTAATGAACGACAGAATGGCATTACTACTCTCTTTCTGTTATTTCTTCTCTTTTTGCAACCTAGAATCTAACTGGCCTTGTCCATTGTTTTGCTACATTGTTTGCCTAACTTTAAGGTTCCCAAATTTGTGATCCATTCCTCCTTCATAGTTTGTGATATTTTGATGCCATTAAGACCATATTTAGCCTTTTCGAAACCAAAGAGCATGATTTAGAATTTTTCACATTCTTGACAATTTCTCTAATCTGTCTAGATCATCAATCCCAGTGTGTTTATCCTCTTACAGCTCTGTAGGTCATCTGCAAAAAGGTGGACTTTCTCTTCAATACCATTTGTAATGTCAGCAATAAACACTATGAAGAGTCAACATACAGATCTCTGGGGTATTCCATTAGTATTCTTTGCCTCCTCTAAATTCACTACATTTACTACCACTCTCTATTTTTTAGGAACTCCAACAGTGGCCAATGATGGGTGTCCTAGTGGAGGGATCCCCTGCAATTCCGATAATGGGTGCAGCAAGACACAGTGGCATAGTGTGGCTAGAATTCTGCCTAAGTGCAAAAGGTTTGCAGAGGAAGGTGGTAGCACTGACTGAGCATAGGTTTGCACTGACTGATGGGAGGAGTTGGGCAGAGTGAGCGATGTCTTTCCTGAGTAAGAAATAGGGATCCATTGATGTAGTGTGGTGGGGTGAGGCATTTTATCAGCATTTCTTGCTATGCCAAGGGCCCACAGTCATCTTTACTTCACAATATGACTTGATTTTTGGACCTGCTCTTAGCTGGTAGGGATCAGGTCTCAACCTATACCTTTAATGAGACACGTTTTGCACCTTCCCATTGCACCTTGGCTGTGAACAACATTTCTATGTTCACTTGAATCTCTAATCAATATGAACAAAATCTTCAAACACAAAAAACACTCTGTTTATGGAGGTGTTTGTTAAGAGTGGAGAAGAGACCTACGCATTGATATGCAAGGGGCAAAGCAACTTTTTTAGGTCCTTAGTTGAGCCTCTTTTCTCTAATTGGTTTGCTAGTTTGACATTATTAAATGAAAATGTTGAGCATCAGATTTCATGAACTTAGTAGCCTGATGAGTCCGATCAGAGCTGTATTTTAACTGGTTTCCGTTTTGATAAATAGTATTACCACTGTACCACTTTTTTATTTACCACTATATTTGGTTATTCAATTCATACACTGTATTTAATTTTGTTGCTATTTTTATTTTCAATGGCATCATCATATTTTGTTCTCTGATTTATAAATCCCTCTTTCTTTCTCTTTCTCTCTCTCAAGTTCCGAGACTTAAGATTGGTGCTATTATGTTCTCTTATACCTACTGCCCCAAGGATTGGGGCTCAGTAATTTATTAGGCTGGGTACACACTACAGAATTTCAATTCCAACCAATGTGTTATCTTCAATGATTGTACCAACAACTGAAAAAAAAATAGTCACAATCAATGCGTATACACTACACATGTTTTAAAAGATTTACCCTCAGATCTGTGCTCTTCAACTGTCATAAACGTCGGCTGAAAAGTTCATGACTATTTAAACTCTAGGGAGATCCTGATCAAGAGTGCATACACACTACAAGATTGGCACGACATTGGAACAAGATTTATAGCTCTGCTAAACAATCAAACGAAACAACAATCGGCACTTTGGAACGACTATTGTTCATCGTTTAAGTACACAGACTAATGTGATATTGGCTCGAACAGTCGTTTATCATGTGATTGACCCAATAGTTGGCTGAAAACCCTGTAGTGTTTACCCAGCCTTACCCCATATTACACCACAGGAAAAAAGGAAAAAGTGTCCACCAGCATTAGTCTGAAGGCTATTTTATTTTCCTAACAAATTCCCAAAGGGAGTGGTTACCCCGCTGTATTAAGTGGCATAAGAATACATGGTGAATGGCTGAGGGAGCATTTCACTTGCTATAAGATTAAACCCAACATTTCAATAGGAATTAATAGAACATCTTAAACACATACGTCCTTGGTCATAATCAAACACTTGACCCCAGTGCTGGAGACATCTAACCACTATGCCACAGTGGACAGTATGGTGGCACAGTGATTAGCATCACTGCCTCATGGCACTGGGATCATGAATTTGATTATGATTACAGCCCTATATGTGGGGAGTTTGTATGTTCTCCCTTTATTTTCATGGTTTTCCTTTGGGTATTTTGGTTTCCTTTGTAAATTTAAACGTGACACTATGGAAAATGTAAGTGATTGAAATGTGATAATGTAACAATGAAGGCAGTAGGAGAAGTGTAAGCAGTGACAGTATGACATACCACTGAATATACCCCACTTCAACCACTATATAAATAAACAATAATAATAATAGTAAATATTATTTACAAAACATACAGGACCTGAGTCATTAAAGTACGCATATTGAACGTGCATTTGTTATAAACTGCATGTAAATCGGCACCTCATATTCCAGAAGTCAACAAGGAACGGATCTAAAGATACGTGTGGTGTCGATTGCGGGTGTGGTTTTACTAGACCAGACATCGCAGGATATGCACAATATCTAAGTGGTATATAAAATCTCAAAAGAACTCACATAAAAAAAAAAATTAATTAGTGTTACCTGTCAATAATATAGTCATTTATGTATATAAATGGAAACTTTTTAAAAAAGGTTTTTTTTTCAGTTTCTTTTCACTTGGAAAATCATTTATTAGGTTGTCCTTAATGTCTACTGTACATTACAGACATTTTTACAATTGCTGCTGATTGAAGACACATGTTATATCATACATCCGATGCTGACATCACTAGAACTCAGGGCTTAGACTAGCCCTGTAGCTGGTACAAGAGACATGGCAGAAAAACAAGGAAGTTTGACGGCCATAGGGCTTGATTCGGACGTGGCTGCGTGCACTCAAGCATGGCATGCCCTCACTGTCAATTGAGCATGGCCACACGTCCTACCCTGCCTAGTTTACTCCCAGAAATCGTAGACTTTTTAAGTGCCCTTTGCGTCTGCATATGCAATGCACTTGGCTTCGTACATGGCCGTATGTCCTGGTTCTGGGCATGCGCAGAGTGATACATACCTTAATGACTCAGTTCCACAGAGTACAATTAATTTCTGTTTGCGCAAATGAAAAAAATAATACACCTCCTGATAAAGAAGAATGATGTCCAGGTCATGGCTTCAGAATGTTTTTTCAAATTGTCCCATAGAAAGTATATTTACTACCTTTTGCAAGTTTGAGGGTCTGGCAATAAATACGCATAGTGAAGAGTGTAACATGCCATCATACCTACATGCACACAACTACCTCCTTATAGCTACCACCCACTTAAGAACTACAACAGTTACATCTTTCTCAGAACTGTCTTTATTAATTGTGTCACCTTTGTGTTGCTATTACATTGGTCAAAATCCACCTGAAATGCATTTACCCGTAAAAGGTACAGCTGGATGTGACAATGGTATCACATTAAAATTATTGGTAGAGGCTTGGGTTCCATCACTTATTTGAGGAAATGTAAATCCAGTTTTCTTGCATGGAGAAAGTGTTCTGTTCCTTGTATGTTGTCTCAGCTATACAGGGAACAGGACACTATAATCTATAAAAACTTGCACGTGTTGTTTCTTCTGATGAGAAGCATGTAGAAATTATACAGATGCGGCAGAATGTTATAGGGATATAATATAATATAACTAAATAGGCAATTTTGTGTTTGCTATTATTTTTTTGGGGACCTAAACTTTTTCATGAAGAAAATTCTGCACCTGACAACATCTGTGGAATTATTCAGAGTGAAGTATTTCCCCCGTGCAACTTCCACAGCTGGACTTCCTACTGCTTAATCTCTCCTCACCGCAGGAAGTGGAGCTGATTCGCTGATTATGAATACAATACTGTTTCTCTTGCCAGAGGGCATGACATATCACTTGGCACAATGTAGTCTGCTCACCACAGTTGGTTGTGACTCTGGAAAGACCCCCTGACTCTTAATATTGGGTCATGTGTCATTTATTCTTTTGTTTGGCTGCAAATCTAATACTAAGTTAACAGAGTGGAAAAAGAGTCACATTACCAGTGAATCTCAGTAATGGCTCAGTTCTCAGTAGAGAATGCAAACACCGAGGAATCATAAACAAGAGAAATGCAGGAAGATTTTGTATTATGGAACGATCCTTGCACGATGTTAATAACACATTTTAGAAGGGAACTTATACCAGAGATGTCTATAATCAAAGTAAAATTTAAATTTGAGGTGAACAACTTCAACCTTCACTGTTTGCATATGATTTACACTCCGAAGATCAGACAAATCTTACATATGGATGCTGCATCTTGTTATGTCTGCAGCAGGCTTAGATGACAAATGGCTCAACAATGTTGTATAATTACAACTCCCATCATTCCCTGACAGTCTTTTTGTTATTTCTACAATAGCCACAGGCCTATATGTTGGCTAATTCTAGTCTACAGAGATCAGTAACCTGTTTCAGACAGTTTGGGATTACAAAATTTACCAGTTGGCATGGTCTGAATGACATTTGAATGTTTTGCTTTAAAACGTGGTTTCATATAAATTTTAAATATATCAAACCTTTCATAATGATTAGAAATTTCCTCTCTAAATAAATGAAACAGGAAATTAGGATTTAGGAAAGGAATCGACAGATGGGAACATGGAGCACACATGAAACACCTCAAACCCCTAAGTAACGGTGTTATATACAAAAAAAAAGTGAAAGTGAAATGTGTGCACTCTACATGATAATACTACTCTGCCTAACCATCTCTACACCCCCAATTTGAACTGTGCATATCAGCAGATGGCACTGATCAATAGATTAAAAACCATATAAGAAAACAATATTCAGCTATTTCTCCTGCTTCAAATCTCCTACATAACAATACAGATGTATGAACGTTGTGTCATATTGAGATGTGTTTCGCACGTACTGCCATCAGATTCAATCCCACTTCAAAGTCAAAAGACTAGTGTGTAAGTATACATAGGGAGCAGCACCCTTTTTAAAAAGAAAAATAATTAGTAGTAGGTTGTGGTAGAGTTTGAGACATGATGTGACGAGATATCATTAAACATCATATCTCACAGTGGTACCTAATTTTGCAAAACCACGGTGTACTAAGAATATGTAAATAAAAAACATGACTTTGCAAGTCCTGCTGATACATTAACATTTACGAAGATTGTTTCTCACAGTGAAAGGCAGAATTTGCTAACTGGATAAGCTCTTTGTCTGGTTGCTGTGAAAACACAGATTGTTGGTGGGACAGATAACTGTTTCAGTAGGAGAGATAACTACATTAACTTGGACAGTGCAACCTTTCACGCTCAAATTTTTAACATGTACATAACTGAAAACTTTAGATCGCACGACATGATTAACCCTACACATTCACAGATCTGCACAAACCATGCCCCCATGTGTTAATGAAACACTTTCTTTGGTCTCCAAAACTCAGGGCTGTTAGAAAGTATGCATATGCATGCAGTTTCAGCAGTTATAAGAAGTGATGAAGGATAGTATAGGAGCACCACATACCATAAATCCCCCCAAGACATTTACCTTTCCTTGAAAGCTGTGGGAGGTAACTATTAGTAGATAGGAGAGGAGAGGACAGGAGAGAGGAGGAGAAGTGGGAGAAGAGAAGTGGTGAGGAGAGGATGAAAGAAAGAAGTGGAGAAGCAGGGTGGAATAGATTGCAGGCATCATTGGTCGCTTCCAGTGGTGGGACCAGCAACCAGGAAATCAAGCAATGGTGATATCCCTGGGACTAAGACATTGGCCCTGGGTTCTTTACAGTCCCTAATGCACCTCAAAATCTGGGGCCTTATTAATACAAAGGAAGGACCATGGTATAATTGCAAAAGTGGAAAGGTGGAATGGCTGGCACACCTGTGAAGCATTGTTCCTCCTGCCCTTCCACACTTACCAAATTACTGGTGATTAGTTAGTTACATTGTGCTTTGTACTTTTTGGGAATGGGGTTGCTGTTTATGGTATCAGAAATAGAAGATCTGAGGTTGTATTACACATATCCGCTCTTGTGGTTAACTTGTCAGATATCAGAAAAGCCTATATTTTTCTTAGGTGGCCCTTTATGCATAGACATGTTAGTGCAAAGGGACTTTTGTTTCAACAGACTTCAGTCGACATTACAAATTGAACTGTGCAGTAAGAATGCTCACAGATATTTCAACTGTATATTTTATTTATCTGTAGAGGAAACCAGTATGAATATACAGTATAGCATCTCTTGGGACTTAATGATTTATAAACTCTGCTGCTAAGTGACTAGAAACAGGACCTTAAAATCCTTTATGACTATAGAAATCTGACAAAAATCCAACTCTTCTCCCCTTGGTTCTGTCACTTGTACTCTCATCCATCATGTAGCTTCTGGCCATCAGTTTACACCATTTCTTTCATGGTGATGGAATGTTTGTGCAAAATTTTACTAAGAGGACAATTATTCCTTATTATTACTATAGTATAAATGGGCAACTGTGCCTACTAGGAGAAATTATCAAGGCTTGACTCCACGTGATGAATCCCTACATTCTGATTGGCTTTTTTGCCTCAGCATTTACAAATTGTTTTATTCAGCTGTATATTACTGGAATGTGAAGAAACTGAATATTTTCTGAATTCTTAATCCTCTGTAGCTATTGCTAAAATACAATAAAATTGTTAATATATCTTTTTTTTCATGATCATTAAATAAAAACATATATTAAGGTATGATAGGATGTAATTGTACTCATGTTTAATTAAATCTATTTGTTCAGAGAATAATTAGTGAGTAATATTATACTTATGCAGTCATTATTTTATAAAGTACAAATATTAATTCTAATATCTTTTTGCAACAAAGATTGTTCTTTTTAGTGCCTTATCACAAGTTAATTAAATAAAAATCTAAATGTATGATTGCTTACTCACCCCTCAGATATAAATTGTTCAAACATGTGGATTTATTTTGTTAATCTGCCATTGTTATGTCTCCCCTGCCTATTTGTCCTGCTTCCTCTAAACTGGATATTATATTTGAAGGTGGCAGTCTTATCACTTAGCAGGGAAGAGTCAAGAGACTGTGTGTATAGTTGGCCAAACCGTTGATTTACACAATTCAAATCTGATTGGCAGATACAGATTTATGACCCAGGTACCAAATATTCACATGGTAATCACGTTAGGAAATATCAGCTTACTTATCTTCTCCATGCTAAAAACATATCAAAATAATATTGTTCATATTTTCTATTTGCCTAGGGTTATGTATATAATTCTAATCTGTGATGTCAGGCCTTGGACATATGTCAAGTTCAAAGTTTGCTCTGATTGAGAAGCCTAGGCATAAAGTGTCATCCAGAATATTATCTGTATTATATTCATGTTTGATAGGTATCTGTACATAAACTTGGAACCTGTTTATTAAAGGTAAGATTATCGTCTCTGGGATGTGCTGAAGACATGATATAAAAAGTCATGTGCAAGCAAGAAATGTGTTTTGAATAAGAGAGTGATACCCCCCACTGGAATACACACTCCTCTACTCAGAGAGTCCAGGGAGTGGGGCAAGAGATGTAAAAGACAAGCTTTAATAGATCAAGTAATACTTTTAAACATAGTCATTTCTATTGGAAGGCATCATGAAACTTGAAAATGTATCCATTATTTCTGCTTCTTCCAGGCAAACAGAAATAAGTTCATTTTCAGTTATTATTCCTTTTATTTCAAAGAAACCATTTTATTTCAAAGAAACCATTTTGCATAATATTAATGTATGTCATTTTAATATAGTAGTTTGTATATTTTAAGCATTATGACTATTTAGCCATATTTAAATCCATTTAATAATATTTTTCCTCTGTTTCCTAACTAATTCATGTGCTAGATAGCCTTTTAAATGCTACATAACTGAAATACCGGTGATTGTCTGGCTAATGATATCTCAGGTTGATTTAAGTTTTGATTATAGTTTTTTGGATAGGACAGGGGATGATCAAAGTCTGTAAGAGTGTCAGCTCTTAAAACAAACCTTAGTCGTGGCAGTTTTGAATTAATAGTAAGAGTGTAATATAATAATTTAATTATTTTTAGACAAACCAGGTAATTGTGTTAACTCTTTGTTATACTCGGGTGAGTGCTGTTTGTGACATAGATCATCGTTTCCTACCGAAATCAAACAAGGTCATTTTTTAAGAAACATATTTGTTTTACTTTCTAAAATTGAATTGCGTATGCCAAGCACTCATTCTTACAAAATACTGATGGACTGTTTATTAAGACAGCAGAATATTTTGAATTAATTGTCTGTATGCGAAACTCAGTGGTTACAAAACACAAAGTTAATGTAATGACCAATGAACACTGATTAGCATTTTAAGATATGGAAGGTGAATGCAAAAATGTATTGTTTCTGCTCAAATCACAATTAAATAATGATATAAGATATCTCAGGCTGTATCTTGGCATTGAGCAAAATGTAAAGTACATTTTGCAAACCGACAATCTGTGTGAGAGGAAGCAGGTTTGGAATAGCAAATGTTTTTCATGCAAATCTTTTGAAAGAAAACGTGTGGATTATCTATTCAGGTTGATGAGTTTACCTTGAATGACATTGCTTGCAATAAAGCCTGTGTTAGCAGACCACTCAAACAAAAGGAAAGTTGTTTATATAAAAAACTATATGAAGCATTCACAGATACATGAAAAGCTTCAGAAACTCAAGATGTTTGCAATATGGTTTCAGATAAAAAGTTATGAGAGCCTTTACCTGTATAATTTCCAGTGATTACCCTTACAGAGTGTCTTTTGGAACAAGACTGTTTGTTCATTCTTTGGCTCATTAGCATTGCTTATATTTTGGCCATCTTACCACTTAATCAGTGTATTGCTCTCATACTAACTTTTTATTGTGGCTTTGTGTTTGTGGTGCACATACAAATGTCCGTACAAATTTATCAGTAAGTTAATTTTTTTAATCTTTATTTTATTTACTATTTACAGTACATGACCTTGGTTTTAACATTTTAATATGACTTAAAAGCTGGCAATCTGGATGAATTGATTACCATTTTTGTCATGACCAGAGGATTTACAGTGATATCTGTATAGATGTCAGATGTCATCCACAGATCTTGGGGTGGGTGGCTATGCCTAGTTACCATTCTTAGCCTCTCAATGGCAAAGCTAGAGAACCTTAAACAGGGGAGATCACAGCTCATGTAGAGAAAAGGACTTGGTTTACATTCTGAATGCCAACTTGTCTCCTGATTACACGACCAAGGCATTCTCTATTACCTGCTGTGTTCTGTCTGATTACTGACCCTTTCACGGTCAGAAGGAACAGTGGTTCCCAAACATTCTCAGTTCAAGGTATACTTAGGGTCTCCATAATTTTTCCAAGGCACCCCTAAGCCAAAATGATTATCGGGTAGTACAATTTTTTAAGTAGTTGGGTCAAAATAAAGTAAGAAATGTTTAGGCCTCTTCACCTGCACACTGTGCCCCTTCCTCATATGACTGCGTCCCTTTACCATATCACACTGCACCCTTTCACAATGTTCCCCTTCACAATATCACACTGTGCCCCTTCTCAACTTCACACTGTGCCCCTTCTCTATTTCCCACTGTGCCCCTTCCCTATTTCAATCCGTGCCACTTCTCTATTTCACCCTGTGCCACTTCACTATTTTTCACTCTGTGCCCCTTGTCTTACCCTTTATTTGCCCTTCTTTCTTGTGTCTTCTTCTGTTTTCTTCTGTGTTCTCCTCTTCTGTCTATCTTCTATCTTCAGGCTCTTCACTGAAAATGTCGGACATGATGACGTCACTCCCGACATTCAGTGACAATGGTACAGGGAGTATGGGAGAGGGGAGGGGGAGGAGGGCACCTGGGCACCGGATATGTAAAAATGTTTTGCCCGGTCGATGGACAAGTGAGGGGTAGTAGGAAGAGAGGAGCACTTGGAAATTGATGGGCCGGTGGGAGATGTTATCTTGGCAATGTGGTCCAGTCCCATCAAAACGTACCTTTTTTATGTTTTTTTTCTTTTTAATAAACACAAAGCTTGTACAAGTCTTCTTCCTCTGAGAATCAGTGTATAGTTGTGTGTGTGTGTGTGTGACAATAGAAATAGCAATATTCATAGCAATACCTGTGCATGTTGTGTGTTAATGTTCTATACATTCCACGCTATTACTAATAAAGCAGAATGCACTGCATAGTTTTTAATTCCCAAACACTAAAAATTTCACAACAACTTACATGCTGCATGCAAGGTTTACTTAGACACTTCCAAGACAATTGTGAACATTGGCCAAAAGAGTAACTCAACAGAGGAGGTATGGTGACATTTTAATCTTGTGTGGATTGGTTACGAGTTGTGACAGCCTTAACACTCCACTACCTCCACATTGGATTTCAAGTGGTGTTTGTCTCACACTTAGGAGGCCATGTTTTCAGGATCTCCCATTGAAAGTTGCTTTGAACTTCATCATCTCTGACACAGCTCACCTAGGGGTAGATTTAGCAAAACGTCTAAAAAGGGAAAGTAGAGCTGTTGCCCATAGCAACTAATAAGATTCTAGCTATCTTTTATCTAATATATTCTAGAAAATGAAGGCTAGAATCTATTTTGTAGCTATGGGCAACACCTCAACTTTTCCATTTTAGAAGGTTTGACAGATATACCCCCTAGTGTGAGAGCATAGATGTATATCATAGACATGGATGTAAGTCTATGGTATTGCATGTTAACAAATGCTATATATTGACAATTAAATAACTAAAAACAAAAAGCAATTAAATGTGTAAAGTAAAAAACTCACATTTTACATTTACATTGTATTATGTTCAACATATAAATCAAACATCTGAAATACACAAAGGAATTATGTGCTATTTCTTCTGTATAAAAATAAATCAATCAGATTATCAAAATTTTGGGCAGATCCAGGACTTATTATAAGTAAAAACCACTGCCTTATTTTAAAGAAACAACCATGGTTGCTCAAAGGGACAGGATAATGGATAATTTCAATATAGAGGACTGGAAAGAATGCAAGCTCTGTGGCACACATGTTGTTATGAACTCATTTTCACTCTGATGTATGTGTTGTATAGAGGTGAGAGAGTATCCCTGACAGCGGGCGAAGACTAAAACATCTTCAATATTTCGAAAAAGTCACCTTTTATTTCCTTCTAGTTGACTAAACAGTTCTCATATAGTGACAGCAAGGTCGGAGTCACTATCACTAGTAGAAAATTTGTCTAAAGACGGCTCTATTTCGATCTCCATTCCTCTCCTAGCCTCTGTAAGCTCTTCGCAATACTTAGTGTTAGGAACCCCAACAGCCAGCAACACAAAACCCGGAGTCTACTCAGAAGTCTGGTTTTTGCTGGAGCCCCTAGTGGTGGGGACAGACTTGGCCGCAGACAGCTGAGGGTCGTGAATTGTGCGCTGACTGGGCAGAACCCAGCGATAGAGGAAATAGCAGAGTGAGGTCCAGGCAAGGGTCCAGGCCGGCAGCAGACAGAATATCCAGTACATAAACCGGGGTCAGAGATCACAGGCAAATCAGCAGCGTAGGAGTCCAGGCAAAAAGGTCAATGGGCACAGGCAATCAAACGAAGTCAGGAAACAGGCAAAAGGTCGGCAACAAGTAATCAATCCAATGGTAATAGAAACCAGGAACACAGCAGGCTAGTCAGCAGCAAAGCAGGAACTATAACCGGCAGGGGAGGATTGCCCCTCCCTGCCTTAAATACAAGCACTGGCCAATAGAAATGCCTGAGGCACAGGGTGGTCAATGGGCCAGCTGGTACTTTCAAATTTGCGCACGCGCCCGGCTGCCCTGGATGCCAGGACGCGGCGCTACACCTGAGCAGCGTCCCGACCGTTGCCTTGGCAACAGTCGGGGTAAGGCGGAAGTGACGTCCCGGTCATCATGACGACGGGCCGGGACATCCGGAAGCAGAGGGGAGCGAGTCGCGGCGGTGCCCAGAGCCGCCGCTGCTCGTAACACTTGGGGGTATATTTATTAAACTGCGGGTTTGAAAAAGTGGAGATGTTGCCTGTAGCAACCAATCAGATTCCAGCTGTCATTTTGTTGTAGAATGTAAATATATGATAACTAGAATTTGATTGGTTGCCATAGGCAGCATCTCCACTTTTTCAAACCCGCAGTATAGTAAATATACCCCTTAGACTTGATTGAATGAAGACGGTTCATAGTGCAAAAATGTATTTTCTCCTTTTTAAAGTCAGGTTTTTAAAGTCAGTGGAAATAAGATATGTAACGTAATCTGCAGTTTGAAATGTAACAAAAATGAAGCACAATCAGTACTAAACATCTACTTATACTGACATTTGCTGTTGTCACAAATGGAGGTTGTGGGTTTTTAGTGATCTCTGAAAAACAGAGTACATTTTATTTAATTTCTCAAATTTGATATACTGTGAATAATAGAAACAGATGACTAATGACTAATAGTGGCCCAAACTCTACAGTCCCTCAAGCAACTCTTCCATGTTTTATTACAACTTGTCCTGCAGCCTTGAATCATTCTATTAAAGACAGAAAACAAATGTTTGAGCTTGTAAAGCAGGTGGTTATAATGAACTTTAAAGCACACTGGGGGGCTGATTCATTAAGGAACGCAAAGTGAATGCAATTTGCATTTTTTTTTTTAAAATGGACGGAAAATAAAAGACGGTGCACTGGTAATCAACAAGGAGAGGATCTCAAGAAATGTTTCTAGCTGAATACAAGTTTAAATACTGTGACTCAAACACTGGTAAAGTTTTTAAATGCAGATATACAGTATATCTCACAGGCTTCTGTCTTGTATGTTTTAAACCACAGGGAGACTGTTGTGTTTGGGAAAAACTTCCCAGACATTGTCTTCAATTTTAGGAAAAGCCAGTATAAGGGTCCCTATGGTATAAATGGAGAGAGGAGAGAGGAGGGAGGGCTCCAGTCATCAGGCCCATTTCAGGACTTCCAACACATCAGACACTCCGCTGGTAATCAGGAGTTGCACCTGAAAAGGTGCTGTTAAAAGGCTGCTAGGCAGTTAATTCCGTCTCTCAATACCTGGGGAGGTGGTCAGATGGCTCTTGAGAGATACTGCAATATATCACCTGTCAGATCTGTTATTTTGTATGTGCGTGGGACACTAGGTCCTTCAGTTTAGAGAGTGTGTTCCTGTGTATAAGTTAGAAGCCGGACAAGCTTGGTCTTTTGTTTATGTGTTGTTTATTTTGTTGCTGGTGAATAAAACTAGTTGCAGCTACTTGAACCAAGACACCGGTGAATAAAACTAGTTGCAGCTACTTGAACCAAGACACAAAGACTAGGGTCAATATAGATAGCAGATAATTAACCTACCAGTATATGTTTGGAGTGTGGGAGGAAACTGGAGCACTCAGAGGAAACCCATGCAAACACAGGGAGAACATAAAAACTCCACACAGATAAGGCCATGGTCGGGAATTGAACTCATGACCCCAGTGCTGTGAGGCAAAAGTGCTAACCACTAAACCACTGTGCTGTGGACATTTTTGATTGTTAATGAATCAGGCCCCATATCTCTATTAACTGTTTGCACCAGATCTAGACTGGTACCTCTTAAAGTTAACAGTGAAGTACCTGAGAATATTAATATTAGTATAAGAACTCCCTAAAGGTCATTACTGGTCCCAGTGCACTTAATGGCAAATGGTACATGTTGGATGAAAATTATTTAGCCTATTTTCCAGCATTCCTGTTTACACCTTTAAGACAAATTTAACTTAATCTGCCACCAAACCTGTAAATTGTCTTGAGAGTGACATTGATTAATTTAAAAATAAATAAATATAGCATTTTCTGCTCACTTCTAATCAAGCTTCAACCCTGTTTATATAATCAGCTATTCCTCACTCAACACCTCTTATATAAAGCGGAGACTCATTGCTTATTTAACAATCCCTAACATTTGCATTCAATGAACATTTTAATAATGTCTAATGGAATAAAAGGAATACAATGTTCTAAAAACAAGTATTATATTTTTTTAAACAATCAACCAAGTTTTCTATTAATTGGATGAAACTTCTTTCAAAATTGCTTCTTCTAAATAGAGAAAAGTATGCATATTTTTAGTTCTATTCTCACTTGCCACTTGATGATATTTTATTATTTTAATTTTGCATTATTATGAATAACAATGTAAGCTTTCAGTGCTGCAATTATGAATTCCACCATTGTTTAGAAGTAATACACTAATTGTAGGGACTCATGGGAAGACTAAATTTGCATCCACCTTATTAGTTTAGAGATAACGATGTAATTCGTCCTATAAACAACCGTGCGGATGTTAGATTGTGTCCTAACTAGAACATTGGGTTATGTACTGCATGAAAATCAGAAATTCACTTTGCTTTTAATAGTTGCCTGGGAAAACTCTTTTTATAACACATGGGTGCTCTTTAACCTCTTAACGATCAGGTTTTCTGATAATCTGGGGAACGCAAGACAGATATTCTCAATATTGCTGTAAAAAGAGCCAGGACATAGATGAGCCACTGAAGGATAGCAGACTGCAAGTTACACTTACAGACCACAGAAAAGGGTAACTCATCTCACAACTATAGGTAGCATTTATATTGGTCACTCAGGTAAGTATTAATCTTAGTCTAATGTTGATTTTATGTTTTTATTATGTTTTCTTAATACACATTTTAGAAATGTTGCTTTTATGTTCTATGTTCTGATGGTTTATAAGGTTATTTCAATTACTTATTATAGAAAATGTCCCCTCTTTCATCTAACATAGGCATACAAGTCCCTTCCAAACCTTTATCATCGGTTATATATACTATCTAAAACAGTGTATCTAATGTGTCCTGTATGTGAAGCCCTCTACGTATATCTAACCCTCAATAAGGACTCAGATGCTTGATTTTAGTGCAAATACTATTGGACTTATACTTTAATATTTGTGTGTAACATATTTAAATACATGTTCTCTTAATAAAGTTGTGAACTTTTTCACAGTTGCACCTATGATAATTTCCATGCAATTAGTGCATTCCCTGAAATGTACCCTTAAAGCTCATACTGCTATGTATACTTGGAATATGGTAGATGACCAAAAATAAGATATGACCACATCAGTCTCAATTTGGCAACAATACATCAAGAGAAGGTCACGGATGAGGACACACATAGAGCAAGCGTAGGTATGTGTGACACTATACTATTATAATATAACTCATTTTTTAGTCTATGTTTAGTTGACATTTAAAGGTAAGCTTTACCTTTTTTGAAAAGAGAAATGTGTGTACTGTAAAATGGTCACAGTACAGTGCCAAAGTATATTTGGTGGTACCGTGCACCTACTTAAATACAGGTGCACCTGGATCTCTCTCTCATGATGCATAGGTTTGCGTAGGTTGGCAGCGGAGCAAGAATTTGCATCAGCTGATGGGAGGAATTGAGCAGCGAAAACATTCCAAGTACAGAGTAGTTGCACCAGTAAATCAATGTTGGCAGAAAAGTGCACAAACTAGACTAATTTTAAGGTTATTGAAATGAGATAAAGGGATGGAAATGGCAGAATTTTTGGGGCGTTCTTTGCTTTGCGGCAGGGTGCATTGCTATTCCACTACTTGTAAGGGTTTTGTTTTGTACTTTTATAGGGATGCATTTTATACTTTCCAGTTGCACTTCAGCAGAGAAATGCATTTTCTAGGCCCAATGCAAGAGAAATCTCCAACATAAACGTGGCGCATGCAATAAAGGCAATCCTGGTGTCCCCTCATTCTCATCATTAATTTAAGCTGGAAACAATGCACCTCTTGAGGTTTTTTCAGCACACCTAGGGGCACATCTAGTTTCAGATGTCTTTTCCGAGAAAGAAAAGTACGTGTCCACCTGTTCTGTGGAGGATGGAATATCTAAACACACCATTGCTAAACCAAAGTATTTTCTGGATAATTTCCCATTTAGGCATCCTTACTAAGGAATGGTAGGACCCTCTTGCCACTTATCGATTCTATCACCTATAAATAGGTGATAAACTGTTCAGTGGAGAATTACACATTATACATAAAATGTAGTTAAACAGCAAGCAAAATACTGAACAAAATAACAAAAATTCTAGACAAGTGTAAGGCACACAAAAAAGAAATACGAGGATGTACATCCGACAAGATGTAGAAGAGTGAAGAAGTTCCCGAGAGATCGCTACAAGACTAAACTCCAACTATCTAAATAACATTGCAAATTTCTGTTAGATTTTGGAGATGTACATCTTAAACCTTCCCACAGTACTGGATAGACTAATGGATGCTGGTGTTCCTATCAAGCCTGAAAAATATAACCTTACTACAGCAGGATGGGAGGTGTCCAGACCTAACCTGACCCAGTATATCGGAAAGTGGTTTAAGACTCTTCCTGCAAAAATAGAGACCAGTGCTTAAGTTTATTCCGCCTTTCAGTTTACTGATTAAGCCCTTGTGTGAGTTGACACACAAGATGCAGCTTTGCACTGTGAAGTGGGCCCTAGATTGTGAGGAACACCCTCAGATCTTCACGGCTGGAAAAGAAAAATGATGGTGAACTTTTAAAACAGAACGGGCTTTAAAAAAATGAAGGGAACACACCAGTTCTGCTATTTTCCACATTCAGTCACAATCTAATTGCCAGGGTTACATCACGTAAAGTTATCAGGTTGTCAGAGCCAGATTTAGGGGATCATGTACAGGGGGCACATGCCATGGTCACCCCGTCTCATGTGGACCCCATGCCAGGGGTGGACTGTATGGTAGTGCCCGACCGAGAAGGCACACTATTATTATTTACAATAATCAAGGAAGCACTTATTAATTGCAATTATCAAGGGGTAATTATTATTAATTAAACTCATCAAGGGCACAATTAGATTAAGGGGGGAATAGCCACCTTCCTTTATTTGGCCGCGTATCTTATTATCCATCCCTCCCTCCCTTATGTGTTGCCTTCTCCTATTCCTGTAAGAAACCTTTGGTACACGGGATGCCCACCACATGACAGGTGTCGTCCCATGTGTGCAGAGCAGCAAGAGAGTGTGGATGGAACATAGTAAGTGTAAGTTAAGGGAGGGGGGATCTAATTATAACGTGTGAGAGAAGGGGGGGAGCCTTCATATAATGTGTGAAGAAAGGGAGAGGGGTCTTAATATAATGTGTGATCAAAGAAGGGTTAGTATGATGTGTGAGGGAAGGGAGTGGGATCTTATTATAATGTGTGAGGGAAGGGAGGTGGGTCTTAATATAATGTTGAGGGAAGGGAGGGGGGCTTAATATAATGTGTGTGGTAAGGGGGGTTTAGTATAACATGTGAGAGAAGGGTGGGGGGTCTTAACATAATGTGTGAGGGAAGGGAGGGGGTTTTAATATAACGTCGAGGGATGGGAGGGAGGTTTTATATAATGTATGATGGAAGTGAGTGGAGGTTCTTAATATAATGTGGATGTGAGGTAGGCTATTAATTTTATGGTTGTTTGTAGGTGGGGCTAATTATTTAATAGGTGCTTTTTTTTTCTTGGGAGGATGGTGCTGGCTATTTCATTTAATAATGAGGACTATTGATTTAAGATAGGGTGATGGAACCTTTAATTAAATACTTGGGTGGTTTGGGGACAATTAATTGAATGTGGGGCTATTTGGGGAGAATGAGGTCTATTTACTAAATGTGAAAATTAAATATTTAATGGCAGTGATGGATGCGGAAAATATATTTATTAAACATAGATTATTTTACTTTATTGCCAGGGGGAGGGCATTCTGCTGTTATTTGGGTGGGGGTTTGGCTATTAATTTAATGGTGGACTGTGGGTCAGAACTAATTATTTAATGGTGGCTGCTATTAATTTATTTGTGGGGTGATGGTGGAGCTATTTAATTTAAAAGTGGGGCCTATTAATTTAGGGTGAGGCAACAGGACTTTTAATTTAACGCTGGGGTATTTTAGGGCTATTAATTTAATGTGGGGCTGAATTTAGTTAGAAGGGCTAATTATTAAATGTGAATATGAATTGTGACAGTGATGGTTGTGGGAAATGGTTATATTTATTAAGTGTAAATGCTAATAAATTATTGCTGTAGCTGTTTGGAGGGAGGGAAATTCCATTATTTATTAAATGGAAAGACTATTAAATTAATGTTGGGGCTGATTGGATGGAAATAGGTCTATTTATTAAATGTGTATTCTATTAATGCTGGTAGAAGGGATCAAATATGAATAATATCATTAATTTTAGGGCGGGAGGGATACCAAATTATTATGTGGTGCTATTGATGCCTAATTAATGTGGGTGCTATTGATTTAAACCTGAGGTTGGTTAAAGTTTTCAACGCTTTTTTTCCAGATACGGTCCCCAACATTCCAGTATCCAGTTAAGCAGTAACTGATCTAAAGACACCAGCAGCCATAAGTGGAGAAACTGACAAGAACAGGTAGGAGAGAGCAGGACAGTCTTCCAGGTGTCCTGAATCTGGTGGGACAGTCGCACATTTGGGTGGCTGTCTTGCTTAGTCAAGATTTGGTCCGACTACAAGGATAGTTAGAAGGTATGCTTCACACTGTACTGCTCGTGAAGACAGAGCTGTGTGCAACTAACAGTAGTACACACAGTTTTGCCTGTGTATTTGTCTACAGTTTGTCTAAAATGGCAGCCATATTACATCATAGGGGCCCCCTGTCTTAAGTGTCCTTGGCCCCCAGAGCCTTAAACCAGCTCTGATCAAGGGGGCACTATCATTAATAACAATCATCAAAGGGGAGCACTCTTGCTAATTACAATTATCAAACATACACATTTATTAATTGTAATCATCAATAAGACACTTTTATTAATTACAGTCATCAAAAGGCTACTATTATTATTAATATTATTATTATTATGAATAATTTATTTATTTATTTACTTATAGGGCATCATAGATTCAGTAGCGCTGGACAATCGTACAAATTGGAATAAGACATCATTATTAGAGTAAGATCCATGTGAGTGAAAATTATTTTAGTAAGTAACTTTCTCTACCTGAATGATTGCATTAAGCTTTTACTTTTAGACCATATGGGCCCCCCTGTCTTGAGTGCACAGGGTCCATTGCATTTATTAGGTGTAAACATGGTAAATGAAAACAGTATTATTACAAAACCATATTGAAGAGCGAAACCATTTATTAAACATGGAAAAGCCATATTTCTGACAAAATTGAGTGTGCTCGTCGGAGATAGGTCTTCCTATCTATTTAAGGCTACCTCCATGCAATCACTGGCAGTCGCCCACACCAGCAAAGAGATTTGCTGGCTTTCCCCAGTGCTTCTCCGTGCAACGCATGGGGAAACCTATTTAATGAGGTCCGCGGTGGTACATATTCCTTGGCAATCCTCCTTTCGCTATTGCCATCTCAGCATGATGATAGCAGAAAACAATGAAAGAAATGCTTTATTATTTGCATTACAAATTTTTCCCGAAGATAATTTTTTTATTATTTTTTTATATAATTTATCTATTTTTTTCTATTTCTTTCCACTTAGTTCCACTGTGCATGCATATGCCCCAAGACCGGTCCAGGGAAGCATTATAGCTGATTTAAAAATAATGACGGCTATAACTAATTTTCTATTACTGCGATAAGCGGTGATAGAATATCTGTGTTATTGTTAGTGCTATAGCGAGGATCAAAACAATAGTGTCACAGTAGCCAATTTATACTCACTTTAATGACAATCTGATTAATTCCGTGCATCTATCACCCTAATAATGTCATCCTTCATACTACAACATTTCCCTTCAAAATAACTTTTTACATTGCTGAAAACAAAAATAAAAGATGAACAAACTCATTTGCCAAAAATCTACTACTGTTTGTCCTAACAAAAGCAACTACTGAGCCAAACCGAACTGCGGAAAATGAGCTCTTGTCTAACATATATATATGTATTCAACTTAGAAAGAATATGGTGAACCACAGAGAAGGGTTTATACAAATCCTAGGGTGACTGATAAAGATTGTTTGTACAGCTGTTTGTTACAATGTCTCTGGCTTGTATACTAATGCCGTCCTCTAGCTCTTTCATTTGTATTCTGCAGGCTTGACTGAGACACATTCCCAACTGAGCAGCCACAAGTGGCACAGCAGTTTCTCAAAGTCTCAGTTTGTTTCCTTCCCAATCAAGCCAGAAGTACATAATGCAGGCGGTGCATGTACCAAGCTTCTAGTTGCTTATTTATGCTTCCTATTCACAGCCATGCTGAGAAGGGAGAGAGAGAGCAGAAATACATAATGCTCCATTCACAGGGGGAGACTTTATTGACATACGTTGTTTAGCTTCTCGCTGATGCTGTTACATTTTACATGTGTATGGATTAAGTTTAAGTATTGGCTAAAAGAGATTAACTACCTCACTTGTGCTCCCTCTGCTGTGGCAAGAAGTGTTTTCTTTTTTTTGGGTGCTTAAAAAAACACATTCAACAGATTCTCAATACAGCGTGTAAAATCGAGAACCGGTTTTGCTGATTTTGAGCGCACTGTCAGGAATGTTCCCAATTGAACCCTTAGATGGTCAGTGTGGTATAAGCCCCACCCCTTCCAAACCAGATCTGGACGTTTCGTCAGTACTGTTGGCAACTATAATATTATATCCTATAGTGTGCGTGGTAAATACATTTATACATATGGGGCATGATTTATTAAGGAAAGTAAAGCAAAAAAAATGAGTAACTTCACAAAACCATGTTGCATTGGAGGGGGAGGGGAGTTTAGTTAAAATGTGGGGACAGATTTATAGTGGCGATAGGGCATGTCCTAGGCCAACTTTAAATTTCAGTTAAAAATAAAGCTATCAAGTAATTGTCTGCTACATGACAAATCAGTCAGTATTTAACTTATGTGCAAAATAATAAGCTAGAACAATTACATCTCCTCTTACACAGCATGATGTAAAAATATGTATAAAATAGCAATACCAACATTTTTCACACACAGAGCAAAAATTTGTGATTGGAAGGGTGAAAATGCACAAATTACTGACTTAGCTTTTTTGCTAAACCGATATGACTAGTAATGGTGTATAAACATTACATAAATAAACTGCAGCTTTCATCATTTTCTATGGGAGCCAGACCTAAAGTAACCAACCAAAGAGGGGCGTTAAAATAGAGGTTGCAGGGGGTATGGCAGCTATGATGCTCAGAGGTGAGGGTCAACCTCCCCTTCAGAGTCCTCACTCCCCCGGGTCCCCAATCTGCTCTCAAAAGTGCAGGGTGGAGACTTCTTCTGAGTGGTGCATGGAGGGGTGAGTGGCAAGAATGACATCACCGAGCACCTACACCAATTTTGCTATGTAGCCTGGCAATGTACTGTTACTTCCTTGCAATCAAAGATTTGGAAAATGATACAAATCAATTCTTGCCAGTTCTAAAGACAAATCTGTTGTCTTTATTACCATATTTGTCTAACGCTACCCCATATTTTGCTGTTTAGGAATCAGTATGTCACTCACCGGACCGTGAGTGCCTCTTCCCGGACATTTAGGAACCGTGGTCGTCCACCATCCTGAGGGTCTGCGCATGCGCAGCCCTTTTCCATACTTCAGTGTATACCCCTTTAACTCAATTGGCAGATCAGGCAACACTCCCTATATTAAGCACCTGTGGTCAACACCACGTTGCCTGATCTTGGAGTCTCATTCCTCATGAGTCTCTGAAGGTGTTCCTGTATTCCTCGTGTATTCAGCGCTGCTGATTCCTGTGGTTTCCAAGCCACTTCTATTCCTGTGGTTTCCAAACCACTTCTACTACTGTGGTTCCCATACCACTTCTACCATCAACTGTATCATCAGGACTGTTTGCTGATTCCTATCCGCTGCCTCCGTGCATTACAGTCTTCTATACCACTTCATCGCTATTGTATATCTGTGGGACTGTTGCTGATTCCTATCCGCTGCCTTCGTGCACTACAGTCTTCTAAACCACTTCAACGTTATTTTATATCTATGTGACTGTTTGCTCATTGCTATCCGCTGCCTCCGTGCACTCCAGCTTTTACTTTTCTCACCTGCTTCTCATCAAGTCTGTTTGCTGATTACTATCCGCTGCCTCCGTGCACTCCAGCTTTTACTTCTCTCACCTGCTTCTCATCAAGTCTGTTTGCTGATTACTATCCGCTGCCTCCGTGCACTACAGTCTCCTGCTGGCAACTCGCCTGTGTTCATCATCGTGACTGCTAGCTGACTACTATCCGCTGCCTCCGTGCACTACAGTCTCCTGCTTGCAACTCGCCTGTGTTCATCATCGTGACGGCCAGCTGACTACTATCCGCTGCCTCTGTGCACTACAGTCTCCTGCTTGCAACTCGCCTGTGTTCAACATCGTGACTGCCAGCTGATTACTATCCGCTGCCTCCGTGCACTACAGTCTCATCTCATCTTTGCTGTGACTTCCTCGAGACTGCCGCTTTCATTACCATCTGCTACACTTCGTGATCTACAGCTCCTGCCCTGCGCTGCACTCCTGTTTCCCATCGCTGTTGGTTCCTGTGGTTGCTACTGGTTACCTCCGTGTGCCGCTGAGTCCTGCCGCTGTGGTCAGCGCTATCGTCCATCTCCTGCTGATCCACTCTCCACGCCTTCACGTGTTCCACTGGTCTCTACCCTCCTGTCAGCATTGGATTTGTATCTCATCTACTACCCTCTGCTGGATCATCTCCATTCTCCTGGGTCCCCTATGAGTCCAGTTCCACGTGTTGCTGACTCCTGTGGATTCGTGTCCCTGTCGGTCTACTCACCTGTGCGCTGCACCTGCCAGACCGCTGCCTCACCTATCCAGGGACCTCCTATCCAGTCGGTCTCCAGCTGCTCAGGTACCGCTGCAATTCCATCTGACTGCTACTGCTGAACCACGGTATGCATACTTCTCATTGACTGTGCTGTGTATTGCATATCTTGCTGGACTGTGTTTGGTTCTCTCTGGAGTCTGCTATCCGCTGAGTCTATTGCCATCATTGACTGTGTTATCATTGTGCTGGACTACTTCAAGAGACTTTCTAGATTGCAGACCTGCTCAGTCATTTATATCCATATATATATCTATATTGTGCATATTACTGTGGATCGTGTATAAGGTGCCTGTGTATATCCTGTGTTGCAGTCTTCCCCTGTGCACCTCCTCACATATATATTCAGTGGTACAACTTGCTGATGTCAGACCACTGATCCCTGTTTCCGGTATCACCTGTTCCATCATCCTCTCACATAGCAGTGGTACAACTTGCTATCGCAGACCACTGACTACCTTCACGTGTCCTTGTCCATACAGTTCCTTGTGTATTATTACCTCATTATTACCAGTGTTGCTAGTCATAGACTTTCCTGAGCATCTCATCGGCCATCATTTCATGTTCCGTGATCACCCAGCTACCAGAGTACTCTATTACCATCTACATTGCTCTGGTAAGCCTACCATCTGGTGATCCCTGGGTAAAGACTCCTAGTGCCCGTGACAGTAAGATCAGGCCATGACAGACCCAGATGCGGAACCTACCGCCAAAGAGATGCTGCAACATCTGGTTAGCCGTGTGGAACAACAGGATGCCCGCCAACAGCTGTTACTTCAGTGTTATCAGTCATTAACCTCCCAAGGAACATCTGGACAGACTGTGACAGCTACTACTGAAGCTCCTGTGCTTTCTTCCGTTTCCCCATTGCCATCCCAGGTGTCTACAGCTTCCACGCTTCACCTGCCTACTCCGTCAAAGTACGATGGAGACCCCAAAACTTGTAGGGGTTTCCTTAACCAATGTTCAGTCCATTTTGAGCTCCAACCTCAAAATTTTTCTACCCATCGTTCCAGAGTGGCCTATCTTATCTCTTTGTTTTCAGGACAAGCCCTGGCTTGGGCCTCCCCCCTGTGGGAGAGGAACGATCCAATATTACAAGATAGTGCCAAATTTATTTCTACATTTCGAAGTGTGTTCGATGAACCAGGTCGTGTGACCTCCGCTGCTTCCAGCATCCTCCGTCTGCGACAAGGATCTCATACTGTAGGCCAGTACGTCATTCAATTTAGGATCTTAGCCTCTGAACTTCAGTGGAACACTGAAGCCCTAGTTGCTGCCTTCTGGCAGGGGCTTTCCGATAAAATTAAAGATGCACTGACTACTCAAGAGCTTCCTTTGTCACTTGAAGATTTGATCTCTCTATGCCATCGTGTTGATATGAGATTTCGTGAAAGAGAGGCTGAGAAAACGACTTCTGCTAAAGCACCTCTTCGCTCTAACCCTCAATTTCGTCCAGTGTCACCCGCTGTGATTCCCATGGAGATAGGACGTTCCAAGTTATCTTCTGAGGAGAGGAAACGAAGAGTCAAGAATAGACTCTGTATCTATTGTGCTGATTCCACTCATGTCCTCAGCTCCTGCCCTAAGAGATCGGGAAATGCCAGGCCCTAACTAGTTCTGGAGAGGTGAAGTTAGGGTCCCTGGAGTCCTCTCCATCGTCTATGAAATCTAAAGTCTGCGCTTTTGATGTGACTATTTCCTTTGCTACCAAAACCTTTGAGTCACAGGCATTGATTGATTCCGGAGCAGCAGGAAATTTTATTTCCAAATCGTTAGTAAATCAATGGTCTCTACCAGTGATTACCTTAAAAACTCCCATTACTGTGACGGCTATCGATGGATCACGTCTCATCAACGGTCTCATCACCCAGAGTACGTCTCCAGTAACCCTTCAGATTGGTGCTCTGCATCATGAAGAGATATCGTTTTTAATTCTTCCTGTGACGACAAGTCCGATTGTCCTAGGCCTTCCATGGCTTCAGTGTCACTCTCCCCAGATTGACTGGCGCACCCCTCAAGTCACGTCTTGGGGGCCTGAATGTCACCATCATTGCCTTTCCCAAGTCATTCCTCTCAAGGTACAGCAAGCTTCCATCTCAGCTATTTCACCGGGACTCCCTCCTCAATATGCTTTATTTACCGATGTTTTTGATAAAGCTCAGTCTGAACGTCTTCCTCCTCATCGTTCTTGGGATTGTCCGATTGACCTCCTTCCTGGCAAGACTCCTCCCAGGGGCCGGGTCTATCCACTCTCGTTGCCTGAAACTCAAGCTACATCTGAATATATACGGGAGAACCTCCAGCGTGGGTTCATTCGACCTTCCACCTCGCCCGCTGGAGCTGGGTTCTTCTTTGTCAAAAAGAAGGATGGATCATTACGCCCTTGTATAGATTTTCGTGGACTCAACGCCATTACTATCAAGAATCGGTATCCCATTCCGTTGATCACTGAGCTATTTGACCGCATCAAGGGAGCCCGTATTTTTACTAAGTTGGATCTTCGTGGTGCCTACAATTTAATCAGAATCCGTTCCGGTGACGAATGGAAGACAGCGTTTAACACCAGAGACGGGCATTACGAATATCTGGTAATGCCTTTCGGGCTATGTAATGCCCCCGCTGTTTTTCAGGGCTTCATCAATGAGATTTTTCGGGACTTATTATATGTATGTGTCGTCGTCTACCTGGACGACATATTGATTTTTTCACAGGACCTGCCTTCTCACCACCAACATGTGGCAGAAGTCCTCTCCAGGCTACGGAAAAATTCATTGTTCTGTAAATTAGAAAAATGTTCATTCGAATTACCCCAGATTCCATTCTTGGGGTATATAGTTTCCGGAGTTGGCCTGAAGATGGATCCTGACAAAGTAAATGCTGTACTACATTGGCCCCAGCCAACTACTCTTTGTGCGATCCAGCGTTTTTTAGGTTTTGCCAATTACTATAGACGCTTCATTCAAGACTTTTCTTCCATTGCATCTCCTATTGTGGCCCTGACTCGAAAAGGGGCTAATCCTAAGCAATGGTCAACTGAGGCTATTCAAGCCTTTCAAACATTAAAAGAGTCCTTCTCTTCGGCTCCAATCCTTCGACAGCCTGATGTGACACTCCCCTTCTTCCTAGAAGTAGATGCCTCTAATGTGGGCTTAGGAGCTATTCTCTCCCAACGCTCGGAACAGCAAAAATTCCACCCTTGTGCCTTCTATTCTCGGGGTCTCCTACCCGCAGAGAAGAATTATACCATCGGGGACAAGGAATTACTGGCTATCAAAGCCGCATTAGAGGAATGGAGATACTTGTTGGAGGGAGCTCGCCATCCGGTGACGATCTTCACGGATCATAAGAACTTGTCATATCTCCAGTCTGCCCAATGCTTGAACCCTCGTCAAGCAAGATGGTCTCTTTTCTTTTCCCGTTTTGAATTAATAATTACCTTCAAACCAGCTGCCAAGAACAAAAAAGCTGATGCCTTATCTAGAGCCTTTGTTACGTCCTCTGATATAGAAGAGGTTTCCAACCATACCATTCTAGACCCCAAATGTATCTCACTGGCTGCTTCATCCACCAGAACGCTACCATTTGGGAAGACCCTTGTGCCTCCTATACTAAGGAGGAAAATCCTTTCGTGGTTCCATGCCTCTCGTTTTTCTGGACACGCCGGTGAACACAAGACTTTTAAGATCCTCTCTCGAAGTTACTGGTGGCCTTCAATGAGGAGAGACGTCAAAGAGTTCATTGCTTCCTGTGAATTATGTTCGCAATTCAAATCCTCTCGCAGAACCCCAGCAGGGTTGCTGCGACCACTACCCATTCCGTCCAAACCATGGACCCATATTAGTATGGATTTCGTTACTGACTTACCACCTAGTAAGAACCATAACACTATTTGGGTGGTAGTGGACAGATTTTCGAAGATGGCTCATTTCATCCCTCTGTCTGGTTTGCCTTCCTCGTCGGTCCTGGCTGAACATTTCATTAAAGAGATCTTCCGTATCCATGGATGTCCATCTGAGATTGTGTCTGATAGAGGAGTACAATTCGTGTCCAGATTCTGGCGAGCCCTTTGTAAAACCTTGGGCATACGATTAGCACTCTCATCTTCTTACCATCCACAATCCAATGGACAAACCGAACGTGTCAATCAAGATCTTGAGACTTTTATAAGGATATTTTCATCAGCCAATCAAGACAACTGGGTAGAGTTACTCCCTTGGGCTGAGTTCGCCCATAACAACATGTACCATGAGTCATCATCCAAAACTCCATTTTTTGTGGTCTACGGTCACCATCCGTCTTTTCCGGAATTTCCTGCCCTCCCGCCCACCCAAGTTCCTGCGGTGGAAACTGTTTGTCAGACCTTTAAAAATATCTGGTCTCAGGTCAGAACCTGTTTAAAGAAGACATCTGTCAAATATAAATCTTTCGCTGATAAGAAGAGGCGGGCTATTCCACCACTAAAAATTGGAGATCGTGTCTGGTTGTCCACAAAAAATATTCGTTTGAAGGTTCCATCCATGAAATTCGCCCCTCGTTTTATTGGTCCATATAGGATCATTCAAGTTATCAATCCAGTATGTGTGAAACTCCTTCTTCCTAAGAGTCTTCGGATTTCTAATGCCTTCCATGTATCTTTGCTCAAACCTCTTATTATCAACCGTTTTTCAACTCCTCCCTCAGCTCCGCAGCCAGTTCAAGTTCATCAGGAGGAGGATTTTGAGATTACCGAGGTACTAGATGCAAAAATTTCGCGAGGAGTCCTCCACTTTCTCGTTCATTGGAAGGGCTTTGGTCCTGAGGAGCGCTCTTGGATCAAAGCTGAAGATCTTAATGCTCCTGCCCTTTTGAAGAAGTTTTACTCCAAAAATCCGGACAAGCCCGGTTCCAGGCGTTCTGTGCCCACCTTTAAAAGGGGGGGTACTGTCACTCACCGGACCGTGAGTGCCTCTTCCCGGACATTTAGGAACCGTGGTCGTCCACCATCCTGAGGGTCTGCGCATGCGCAGCCCTTTTCCATACTTCAGTGTATACCCCTTTAACTCAATTGGCAGATCAGGCAACACTCCCTATATTAAGCACCTGTGGTCAACACCACGTTGCCTGATCTTGGAGTCTCATTCCTCATGAGTCTCTGAAGGTGTTCCTGTATTCCTCGTGTATTCAGCGCTGCTGATTCCTGTGGTTTCCAAGCCACTTCTATTCCTGTGGTTTCCAAACCACTTCTACTACTGTGGTTCCCATACCACTTCTACCATCAACTGTATCATCAGGACTGTTTGCTGATTCCTATCCGCTGCCTCCGTGCATTACAGTCTTCTATACCACTTCATCGCTATTGTATATCTGTGGGACTGTTGCTGATTCCTATCCGCTGCCTTCGTGCACTACAGTCTTCTAAACCACTTCAACGTTATTTTATATCTATGTGACTGTTTGCTCATTGCTATCCAGTGCCTCCGTGCACTCCAGCTTTTACTTTTCTCACCTGCTTCTCATCAAGTCTGTTTGCTGATTACTATCCGCTGCCTCCGTGCACTCCAGCTTTTACTTCTCTCACCTGCTTCTCATCAAGTCTGTTTGCTGATTACTATCCGCTGCCTCCGTGCACTACAGTCTCCTGCTGGCAACTCGCCTGTGTTCATCATCGTGACTGCTAGCTGACTACTATCCGCTGCCTCCGTGCACTACAGTCTCCTGCTTGCAACTCGCCTGTGTTCATCATCGTGACGGCCAGCTGACTACTATCCGCTGCCTCTGTGCACTACAGTCTCCTGCTTGCAACTCGCCTGTGTTCAACATCGTGACTGCCAGCTGATTACTATCCGCTGCCTCCGTGCACTACAGTCTCATCTCATCTTTGCTGTGACTTCCTCGAGACTGCCGCTTTCATTACCATCTGCTACACTTCGTGATCTACAGCTCCTGCCCTGCGCTGCACTCCTGTTTCCCATCGCTGTTGGTTCCTGTGGTTGCTACTGGTTACCTCCGTGTGCCGCTGAGTCCTGCCGCTGTGGTCAGCGCTATCGTCCATCTCCTGCTGATCCACTCTCCACGCCTTCACGTGTTCCACTGGTCTCTACCCTCCTGTCAGCATTGGATTTGTATCTCATCTACTACCCTCTGCTGGATCATCTCCATTCTCCTGGGTCCCCTATGAGTCCAGTTCCACGTGTTGCTGACTCCTGTGGATTCGTGTCCCTGTCGGTCTACTCACCTGTGCGCTGCACCTGCCAGACCGCTGCCTCACCTATCCAGGGACCTCCTATCCAGTCGGTCTCCAGCCGCTCAGGTACCGCTGCAATTCCATCTGACTGCTACTGCTGAACCACGGTATGCATACTTCTCATTGACTGTGCTGTGTATTGCATATCTTGCTGGACTGTGTTTGGTTCTCTCTGGAGTCTGCTATCCGCTGAGTCTATTGCCATCATTGACTGTGTTATCATTGTGCTGGACTACTTCAAGAGACTTTCTAGATTGCAGACCTGCTCAGTCATTTATATCCATATATATATCTATATTGTGCATATTACTGTGGATCGTGTATAAGGTGCCTGTGTATATCCTGTGTTGCAGTCTTCCCCTGTGCACCTCCTCACATATATATTCAGTGGTACAACTTGCTGATGTCAGACCACTGATCCCTGTTTCCGGTATCACCTGTTCCATCATCCTCTCACATAGCAGTGGTACAACTTGCTATCGCAGACCACTGACTACCTTCACGTGTCCTTGTCCATACAGTTCCTTGTGTATTATTACCTCATTATTACCAGTGTTGCTAGTCATAGACTTTCCTGAGCATCTCATCGGCCATCATTTCATGTTCCGTGATCACCCAGCTACCAGAGTACTCTATTACCATCTACATTGCTCTGGTAAGCCTACCATCTGGTGATCCCTGGGTAAAGACTCCTAGTGCCCGTGACACAGTATTATAGGCAGAAAAAAACCTGTACATATTTTTCCCCTGGATATTTAAAAGTAAGCATCTACTATATATATGCACGCTGCAAAAGTATTGAATCCCTGTGTTGTGTAAGTTCTAATTTTTATACTGGTGAAAAACAATTGCCAGACAAGGACACAATGACAACTGGCCTCCACCAGTGAATTTTCTAGGCACTGCCTAGAAAATGGTAATCCTTCAAAACTCTCTAAAGGACTTGTGAGAGAAGCCAGTGATCACTTTGAAGGAGCTACAGTGTTCAGTTGCTGAAACTGGAGGTGCATCAGTCAACCTTGCTAAGAGGCCTGCATTACACTGGTGCATACGGTAGGATTGCACAAAATAGTCCATAACTCAAAATGTAAATGTGGAGTTTGCCAAAAAATCATGAATGCGCTGCCCACACCTCAATAACATCATATCTACACTAGAGTATGGGTGTTAGTATTATGCTATTGGTCTGCTTTTTATCAGCAAAATCTATAAATCTTGGTAAAATTGAAAGCTCACTGAATGGTGCAAAATACAAGAAATATAGGAAGTTCTTATTTCTGGCCCATGGACTAAAAGATAAATGTTCAATAGACCAGTCAGAGTCCTGATCAAAATCCAGTTAAGAATCTGTGACACTATTTGAAAATTAGGGTAGAAATATGCATGGAAGATTAGGTCAAAATCATTCTTATATAGCGTGCAACCAAATGCAAAAACTGGAGAAGGATCACCCTCTTTTTTGTGAATAGTGAAGTTTAGGGAAGATTGATTTTGGAAACCGCATCAAAGACTATGTCGAGGTTTGACTTCAGAAAGATCAGGATGAGTTCTGAATACAATGCAGTTGTGCTGACCTCATCAACATGCTTCAATTGATCCTGGAGCAAAACAGAGAGTGGCAAAATACCCTCTACCTAACATTCATTATTGTCACAAAAGAATTTGACTCAGTCAACAGAAGAGTTATGTGTCATACTCTGAAAGAATGTGTTACCCAGCAAAGTTATCATCAGGGAAATGTGTGATGGCTACAAATGCTAGGTTCTCCATGAGTAAATGCTAACTGAGACCTTTTCTATGAGGTTAGAAGTATACCACTATTTCTCCAACCCTGTTTTGTAGGGTAGGAAGAGAGATCTATAATGGGAATAATACAACATACTGGAAGACCTAGATTTTGCTGATGATATATGCCTTCTCTCACAACGATATCAAGAGAAGCTAGCTCAGTTGCAGAGAGAAATTGAGCAGCCTGGGTTGAAAGGCAACATCTGCAAAACAAAGGAGATGAAGATGAAGGCCATACCTACATTTCAAGCAAGATCAGTATTATTGGAAATGACATTGAGCAAGTAGACTGTCACTGTCTTCAAGCACTGTCATGAAAGGAGGCGAGGCTGATGAGGATGTATAGAACCAGATCCGCAAAGGCAAATGGTTCTCTTATACAATAATATCTCATCTCTAAAAATTGTAACATCATTAAAAAAGGAATCTGAGACTATTCAATAGCAATGTTAAGTCTGTCCTCATTTACGGTTGTGAAAGATCACAAAGCAGATCACCAGCCATCTGCAAGTATTCATAAATCGATGTCTCAATTGAATTATCAACATTCAATTATATTGATATTTAAAATGAAGGAAGCAGAGGTGGATAGGACACACGCTAAAGAGCCGTCTGGAGCTTTGGAGAAGGCAGCATTGGATTGGTCATCCAAAGATGACCTGGATAAAGACCATTGAGATGGAAGCTTTGGATTGGTCATCTAAAGATGACCTGGACAAAGACCATTGAGGTGGAAGCCTCAGATTGGCAATCCAAAGATGACCTGGACAAAGACCATTGACATGGAAGACTTGGATTGGTCATCTAAAGATGACCTGGACAAAGACCATTGAGATGGAAGCCTTGGATTGGTCATCCAAAGATGACATGGACAAAGACCATTGAGATGGAAGCCTTGGATTGGTCATCCAAAGATGACCTGGACAAAGACCATTGAGATGGAAGCCTTGTATTGGTCATCCAAAGATGACCTGGACAAAGATCATTGAGATGGAAGCCTTGGATTGGTCATCCAAAGATGACCTGGACAAAGACCATTGAGATGGAAGCCTTGGTTGAACGAAACATGGAAAATATTAAGAAAAGGAAGAAGAAAACTGAAACATATTTACCCCCAAAGATTTAAAGCTGTTATTGCTGCAAAAGGTGGTTCTACAAAATGTTAAATTGTGAGGATTAAATGTCTCATTTTTTTTTCTCTTTCTTTTTCATTTCATATTAGTACAGTGGCTAAAAGCTTGAAATTAAGTTTTTCCTCTTTGCTGAAGGCACCTCTTTTGTTTATCCAATATCACCATTGAAACTATCATTCATGACCCTTTCCCAACTCAACTACACCATTTTTCCTGGTTTACTTCCTAGTTTTATCCCCCTACAGTCCAGCCCAATTTAATCAGCTACAATTTTTTCCCTTCCAAACCTCTGTCTCAGGTTACATTTTAAGCTGCTATCATTGTTCTGCATCATTTACCATAGTCCTAAACATGAGTCTTTTTTCTTACTGTTAAAGTGATCCAATCATCTGTCCATTACTACATATCATAGTTTATATCTTCAAATACCATTAGAAGTCTATTTCACTCTTCTATTCTGCATCTACGCCCACTGTTCTCACACCTTAATTAATGCCTGCCTGCTTGTTTTATATATAAAGCTGAACGGCCTGGACCTTATCCTGTTGAGTCTTAGCTAAACAGAAGCAGAAAATGGTAATGTGCTACTGTGACCACCTGTAAGCTCAGACACAAATGTTAATTCCAAAGGTGGACCAGGAATCATATTGAGTGCTATGAATATACTCACTTGTAATAGAAAATCCATATCAAATCATCATGTGATGTCACAAGGTTTTTTATGGAGGCTAGAATGGCTCCGTTAAATGCAGAGGAGACCTAAATCAGGAATTTCTAGCTCTACTAGTTACTGTTATATCCAATTTGATCAATCTTATAGCGCTGAATATAGGGAAGACCTAAAGGACCTTTGGTGCCTCCTAAAGGTCTCACCTGATAATGATGATCGGCTCCATTCCCTGCTTACAGTTATACCTTGCGATAGTGTAACTGTATAAACCAGCATCACTGTTTTGTATGTAGTACCAGAAGTGTTCATATTTCACATTGTGAAAGTCATTCAATGATAAAATTTAGATTCCCGCTTACTATAAACCCCCACCATATCTAACTTGTGCTTATAAAGGAGGCAAAAACTGTAGAGAAAGAAGTGAAAAAATATATAAATAAAACCATACCATGGCTCCTGAATCGATAACTGCCATAACATTGAGAAAGTATATACATTACATCTAGTATGTTATTACTCAGGTGAACTAGGTGGTAACATTTTAGGGTATTTTACATAAAAGAAACTATTGTAAGAATTTTAGAAATGAGTACTTATGGTTTTGCCTATTCTTCCCTAGCTTATGCCTATAAAACAATCTGATATTTATTTCAATGTACTACTAATTAAAATATGCTCATTTAAAAGATGTTGGCAATTAAAAGCCCTCTCTTTTCTGAAAAAAATAAATATAAAATTGCATATAAATAGACCTACAAACAAATTATTCCTAGCGCACCCGATGCAGCACAAAACACTAAAATTGTTGCAGTTTTAAGGTGCAAACTCTCTCTGGTCATGAATGGGTTAAATCAGTCTGTATATAGCTGCATTTATTGTACCTATATCTGGTACCATCTGATTTTAATGTTTATAATTTTTAACTACCCCTCTGTCTTTATCTGTCTCTGTCTACCTAATTAGGCTGTAAGATCTTTAGGTCTTCCTATTGAAGAAATGCTATTTAGAAGAATTGTATATTACAAAAGATTTGCATAATCCATCCGGAAGTTAATCACAATCATCATCATCATTTATTTTTATCGCGCCACTAATTCCGCAGCGCTGTACAGAGAACTCACTCACATTAGTCCCTGCCCCATTAGGAGCTTACAGTCTAAATTCCCTAACACACTCAGACAGACTAGGGTCAATTTGTTAGCAGCCAATTAACCTACTAGTATGTTTTTTGGTGTGTGGGAGGAAACCGGATCACCCGGAGGAAACCCACGCAAACACGGGGAGAACATACAAACTCCTCACAGATAAGACCATGGTTGGGAATTGAACTCATGACCTCAGTGCTGTAAGGCAGAAGTGCTAACCTCTGAGCCACCGTGCTGCCCATACGCCAGATCACGTTGCTCCCCTGCTTTGTAGTGTTCCTAACACACATTTTGGATAGACTGATTATATTATAATGCTGATTTTGCATAGGGCTAATGTTTCACATTGTATCAAAAGATCAAGTGAAAACAGTTCTATATATATATATATTTGATACATATTTCTAAATGCTTAAATATATTTATTGTAAACAAAAATAAGTAATACATACTTGAGAATAAATAACCTATTACCTGAAAGAATAAGCTGTGCCTAAGAGCTAGCAATCTGTAATATAAAAGCAAGCTGACCGAAGGGAAAGTGTAGATGCAGTAGAGGGCAGTGCTTGACCATGATGGTTGTAAGTATGAACGAGAAGTATGCAAACTGTTCTACAAATACAAGGATAAGCAGCAGCCGAAATTTCAGCATTCAGGATTGATCTAATAAAAAATACTAATGCTGCTGAATAAATAAATGTCGTAAGAATAAAGGAGTAGGAAACCCAGCTATTTAAAACTAATATATATGAAACACAAATGCGGTACGACTGTTTTTGTTTCCAATTCTATGTATCACTTTTTTTTACTACATAGAAATGCATCATGGATGTGACATATTCATGTAGGTATTTCCCTCTATCATAATGTACACTATTAATTTTGTGAGATATAATCTAGTACAGACAAATATGTAGTAATGTTGACAATGCAGTCATTTTGGCAAAGTATAATAAAGGGTTTGTACAGACTTTAATATTAGTGGCGGATCTGTAATCTAAAGGTGCTAAATTAACTGCTGCAATAGGTATAACATAGTTTTAGATTTTGTGAGTAGTAGTCTGCATAGTCAAACTATTTGAAGGACCCCTAACCAACAAAATAGAAAATTTCCTTGCAAACCGTTCTTCCTCTGCTGAGCCACTCTGTCAGTTTCTACATTGGCTGCCTGTATTTCAACGAATCCAATATAAAATTCCTCTACTAACATACAAGACCATCAACAAAAATGCACCGACATACATTTCCTCACTTGTCTCAAATATCTCCCTACTCGACACCTCCGTTCTGCACAAGATCTGTGCCTCAATTCCACTCTCATCACATCCTCCCATTCTCAGTTACATGACTTTTTTCGGGCGGCACCCACTTTGTGGAATTTGCTCCCTCGCACAGTAAGACTTTCCTCTAGTTTCCAAACCTTCAAGCGTTCTCTGAAAACCCACCTCTTCAGACAAGCTTATGATATTCCTCAACCACCATCTTAATCTCCCTAGGTTACCCTATTACCACCCTCTACAGCTAACACAAGACAACAACCCTCTGACCAACATTGCCACACACACAGCCCACTCAGTACTTTACCTTTGCATTCTAGCTGGCCCAGTGTGCAATATGATGTAGCACATGTCCTTGTGTTTCAAACTTCCATTGTCCCATAGATTGTAAGCTTGCGAGCAGGGTTCTCTTACCTCTCTGTCTGTATGTATTAGCCAGTATTGTTTTATTAATGTTTGTTCCCAATTGTAAAGCGCTATGGAATTTGCTGGCGCTATATAAATAAATGATGATGATGATGATGATGATAATGATAGAAAGGAGATAAAATATTGATTTAACCAAGACATTCCACGTCAGTTTTATTAAAACATAAAGTATTACCACCCCACTCCATTACAGAGAGCTTAAGCTCCTCCCACATCTGCAGAGCAGTGACCTGAGGGTAAATGTATCAAGCTGCGATTTTGAATTCCAAGCAGTTTCTCGGGCGAGTTTAAACTCTCCGATGTATTAAATGGCTATTTGATGTAAAATCGCCACAGTTGTGTTTCTTTCAAAATCGCCATTCTCAAAATCGCAACAAATCGCAGTTCCAACTTTTTACCACTCTAGCTATACAAATCGCCAAATGTATGCCGCTGCGATTTTGCAAACTCGCCCGAGTTTGCTTTCAAAATTGCCAGATACAATAGGCTGCTTTCAGGATGTGAGATGATCAAACACATCACTGTTACATTGTCTGCTGTAGGACCAGTCGTCTGTATAGTATTAAAATTTCTTGAATGTTAAAAAAATAATGTGTAGGGTTCCCCCCCCCCCCCCCCCCCGTCCAAGCACTATTAACACTAGCGCTGCCAACCTACTGCTGGTTGTGCAAAAAATTGGGAAAAAATTACAAGGTCATTTGGATTGCAAACTGCTCGGAACAGAGGAAGACTTCACATTGGTGAGTATTTTGTGCTTTTTTATTATTAATAAAGTAATGTGGTAATAAAGAGGTTTTTGTGTGTCATCTACGGCGTTTTTATTTTTATTAAAGCAATGTGGTTAGAATGAGTGAGTGGTGGTTCATTTAACTTTTTTTGTGAAAATACAGGTTGTAGCAAGGTATGGGTGTCAAGGCATGTTGTCACTTGTGGTTCTCCAAGTGCCAGCATGCCTGGGCTGCCATGGGAATGTTGGTGCTTGTAGTTCTACAAGCACCAGCATGCCCACACTGTTAATGGCAGACCTGGCAGTTTGGGACTTGTAGTTCCACAACTAAAAATGGTGTTTTCTTTATTTTTTTTAACTTTTACATCACCACTATTACCCTACACCCACTGCCCCAGGGGTATAGGAAAAGGCCCAGCGCTTTCAGCACTGGGTGTTCCTAGAGGAGGGGGGGCACACTTTTTTTTTTGCAGACCTAACTTCCTGGGGAATCCTGCCCAGTAATGAACAGCCTGGGGTTGGTTGTCATTATGGCAGGGGACCCCCTGCTGCATGTCACCCTGCTATAGTGCCACCCACCGTGGCTGGTCTGCCTAGTGATGGTTGCGTGGAAATTGGGGGGACCCCATGCATATTTTTTCCCGATTATTGCGCACCCAGCAGTAGGCTGGCAGCACTAGAGTTAATAGTGCTTGGACAGGAGGACCCCACACATTTTTTCCAAAAATATAATAATGTTAGTGAGCCTAATATCGCCAGAGTCAGAAGTGATTATTGGTTTGCAAATAGCAATTTTGAGCTGAAAACAGATGAGTTTGAAGTCGTTGCAAATCGTGAGCGATGAACAGCGATTTTAAAGATCAGACTAAAAATCGCTTATTAATACATATGACGCCTTGGGAACTCATATCGCCGGTTATTTCCTGCGATTTGTGGCAATTTAAAATCGTTAATAAAATCTGAGCTTGATACATTTGCCTCCTGGTGTGATCTCTTGAAGGTGAAAAAGCAGATTTTTTAGGAATTTGAGGAACAGCGGAGGGCTGACAAATTTTAGCCTGGGGACTCGACTCAACAGCCTATTAAACACCTTTTAAAGGGAATAAATGCAGCCCAAGGTAGCCTACTGTGGGACTGGCCCAGTGGGCAGATGCCCCCCTGCCCTCCAGTTCAGTCTGCCCGAGTTGAGGAATAATATTTACTGTGCAAGAATAAACATATTTACACAGTAAGACTGCAAAGCTGGCACTCAAACTCTGTCTGCTTAAAAATAGAAACCTTCCTCCGAACAAGGCATCCTGATGCGGAGGAATAAAATAGAGGTTGGAGGTCATATTTATTAATGGATAAACACTTCAGTTATTTCATGCATATTGTACATCTCAGAGACGAGCATTTTAGCTTCCACATTCCACTATATTTAATAAATATGCATTTTGTGGAAAGTTATTTTGCTGTGTGGTGTAGTTCTGGTAGGACTGGGGATACTGAAGACCAAATTCCACCATTGAAACCTTCCATGGAACAGTTTTGAAACGTTCACTCATCTTGACATCTAGTTCCTTGACCTCCGTGTTTCCTCTTTATCATCACCACTTGGTACCACGTCATGAATCAGGCTGCCTGAACTTAATCATGCCAAAAAATGGTTCTCCTTGGTGTGAGCGAGTTTTCCTATCATAGCAAATAGTGAGTTATGGTAAAACGATAACCATGACTTGGGATATAGTTATACAAACTTTTACCCTGTTGGGAAAGGCAGTGTAGGACAAAGGGGGGTGGTGTCGATTTATATTTAAATAATGAGATACAATCAATTTTAAAATGTGTAGCTTCAGATAGGTGTGAGGGTATTTGAGTAACTCTAGGAACTGGTCAGCTACTTTTTTTGAATTGAAGTAATTTACAAACTGCAAGGACAAGATGAGGAATCAATATATTATTAGTAGAAGAAAGATGTTAATGAAAGGTGAGATGATTATAAATAAATTGACCTGGATGTTTTTTTTACCGAGTGGAAGGGAGCATGAGAAAAAGCAATTCAATTTAGAAGACCTATAGTAATGATTACATGCTAAAATATGCTGATTTCACTAATTTTTGCTCGAATTCCTTAATAACCTAAGTGAAGAGAGGTGAGTGGTTGCGGGCCAGTGTTAAAGGTCTGAACCTAGAAACAGGAGTGTGAAATGGTCAAGCCAGGCTGGGGCCCATAAAATGTGCTTGGCCCTCAAGGCCATCATTGCATTTGACTACATCACCCCACTGGGCTCCAAGTCAAGACAATATGGCTCCACAAGGAAGTGTCAGGTGGTTTAGAACACTGCATATAAGAAAACATCACACTATCAATCAGAGGAGAATAACAAAAGCATAAACAAGGCTAAATACACCATAAAACGTAAGCTGAACATGGACAGCTTAGAAGAGAGAAGGGACAGAGGTGATATGTTTGAATCATTTTACTATATCAAAAGTATTTACAGATTCATTCAGCAAGGCTGTATTTTTTTTAAATGGGAAGATATCTAGAACAAAGGCATAATCGTTCCAATTAAAGTGAGAAAGAATGGAAGGTAACATAATGAAAATCTTTTTTTCAGTTTTCAACACATTAAAATCATTCAAGAGTATATAGGACAATCATGTTTCTATTGTTAAGACTTACAAAATTCCTCATAAACATTCAAACAGCCCCCCTCAAAAACAAACACTTGACATGACATAACTGTCTGCAAAACAAATCTTGGTGCTCTGAATCACCTTTATTCCTTTGTAAATATATGTGATACAGGTATTGATCTCAGGGTTGTATAAATCCCGAAGTCTGGCAACAGGTCAAATTTTTCAGATATATTATGCATAATAAATCTTATGTGTGTTAGAAATGAGGCACTTGCCAGATTGCAGTAACTTTATGAGGGCCTGATTAAAAGTTGAGATCGCCTTAGGCTAACATGCTCATAGCATTCCCTGGCCTACCAAACCAGGCTAATGCGCAGTAGGTAAAAACAAAATTATCCTTAAATCAAAATTCGGCTTCCTTCACCCCCCTTTCCACCAAAGTTTATGTTTCTGTGTATTAGAAACTCTACTGCACTTGGCTTTTGGCTCTTGACTTTTTTAAAAGTCACAGCAATCTTTGTCACCCATTTGTTTTCATTAAAATCATAATGACGGTGACGATGTGAAGGGGGCTGTCTTGTCTGCTTCTGTCGCCATCCTTGTCTTTCCTACTTGTGTATCCTACAGCACCAGCCCAAGAGTGACTCATTGTCTTCAGCCTTTACCATGGGAATATGTCTTAATTAAAATCTTGATACATATTTCTTTCATGCTTTCTGTTTACTTTGGAGAACAACTATTTTCTTATATTTTAAAATGAATTTCAGTTTATACCTCTCCCTGTCATAAATTTGCACCCCCCACCCCAAAAACCTTGTCCCCAAGGCTGCAGCGCAGTCAGCCTATTGGATAATCAGACCTTGACCTTTAACTTGAGGGCCCATTCTCGAGTTTGAAGAAACTATTATAAATTGGTATAATAGGAGCATTAGTGCATGGTTTGCATAATTGTTGAAGGTGCAAATGAGCCTATTTGACACAAATGGTGCATACCAGCATTCTGTTGTTAATTAACAAAGATTTGGTGAATATTATGGACCTCATTTAGAGTCGGACGCAAAGTCAGCTTTAGGCGCATCCAACAAAAAAACACTACCACGCAGGTGCAGAAAGCCCCAAATCCACCTGCGTCATGGACGCAATTAACACTTGCGACAGCTTGCGACTCACTACGAGAGAATGGGAGGAACACGGAATTGTGAAGGCGTGACCATGTAAATACATCCTAGTCTCAGTGAGGCGCAGACGCAACACACGTCAAAACAGTGCAAAAGTTGTGCGGCAGGAATTAGGTGGTGCAAGCGGTTATCTAGCTGCAGGAACTGCTCGGAGTTTGATAGGGTATTAAGAGTGGGACGCAACTGGGGTTGCTTGCCTCTCATAATACCCCACCAAGCTGCGACACACTCCCACTCCTACACTTCTTAAACGGACTTTGCGTCCAACTCTAAATGAGGTCCTATATGTGCAAGATTAGAAATGCACATTTTTTTATACCATTTTATGTTAAAAAATGACTTTGCTATTCAGTACAAAAATAAACCTTTTTAGGAAGTAAAAAAAATGGGAAAATCATGTGAAAAACAATGTGAGCTTTATGAGCATTTACATGATGCTCATTTGATGCATTTGATGCCTTTTTAAGCATTGTGCTTCTACCAATAAAGTGGCTCATGCTACATTTCGGAATTAGCGCATTGTGCGCTTGCACAGAAATAAAATAAGCGTATTGTACACCAAGAACGCAATTTGCATTCAATTTAACATTGTTTTAAAATTTTAAACACAATGTTACAATTTTAAAGCACAATGGTGGGAACGAGCACATAGGGAACCATTTACTCTATTTTTTAATGTGCTTTTCACACATATGTTAGCAGGTCAGAAGGGCATTAACAGCGTATAGGTGTGAGCAAGCCCTAAATGTGCTCACACTACACCATTATCCGCTGTGTGAATAAAACAGACAGCCTAGAATTTGTGTTAAATCTGCTCAATGTAGAGTCCAACATTTTTGGCATCAGACCTTTCTCTCAGTGCATAAATAGCCATCAAATTCTGCAGTTAATAAGAGAGCAGAGAGAATGGAGGAGAGCTGAGTACAAATGGCAACTGTCAATTTCTGACTTAATCACCCTGGCAGAGATTCTGTATCCAGTTTACAGCTTGTTTCTTATGGGATATGACTTGTAGCAGTGGGTCCTAAGTGATAATTATGTGCAAGCTTGTTTGAGACATTGTTGCATGCCTTCATTTTTCTGTAGATTTTCCCCTGCTGCTTCTTTGTCATTGGTGTTGTTTAGCATTTAAGCCTGTTCTACTTTGTATTTCCACCTATAACACACACACAGGATAACACATTCAGCAATTTCTTTGTTGTTGCTGCTAGAATTTAGGTCAGTCTTACGCCTACGAATATTGGTATTAAATTTTGTGGCATTTGTGTTTCTATTTGCATTTTAATACGTTATACATTTTGCATTGTGCAAAACCATTTTAGGAAAGAGAAGTGGGCTTAGTGGTTAAATGCGCAGACTGTAAAGCAACTATTTTGTTTAGCAATTACATCCATATAGTAAATATAAGCAGATTTCTTTTACAAAGGATTTATCACTGTCTGTTATATAATGTTATGTGTTTTCACTGAATTATGGAATATTATCTTACATCATGGAGCTTATTAAAATTTCACATATGAAACAAGGAGTCAGAAAAATGGGAAAATAGCAGGAAACATAAATGATGCTTTATGTACAATAGAAGGATATGTAAAATGCAATAAAATAAATGGGCAAAAAATTAAAAAAGGCAAATGTTAAATTACATACTTCAACCTAATTCAGTCATCACCCGACAATTGCTGAAGATTGCAAAGTTCCCTCTAATTGGATAAGCTCTCTTTAAAGGGGAACATCTGGCATAATATTTTACTAGTATCCCATTACTAATCATTAAAGCCCATGTTTGGAACCTCCAAAATTCACAGATTATTCCTCCTTGATTTCACTGTTAATTGCATTATACTATTGGGAACAGCAGCTGGATAATATTGTGTTGACACAACTGATCGGACAATCATATTTGCCTGGATTTATTGTTCTCCAGATGCTGTGCCTTAGAGAGTGATGAAGAGATCTATTGGTGTAAGCATATAAGGAATGTAGCTAGTCATACAAGGTATCATTTACTTACAAATTAACGTTGCAATTGTAGTCATGCATTTGTCTGTCTGTATCCTAGGGCAGCATGATGGCTCAGTGGTTAGCACTTCTGCCTCACAGCACTATGCTTATGAGTTTGATTCCCTACCACTGCCTTATCTGTGTGGAGCTTTTATGTTTTCCCGTTTTTGGTTGGGATTTCTCTGTGTGTTCCAGCTTCCTCCCATATTCAAAGAACATACTGATAGGTCAATTTGCAAACTCCAATGGGAAAGTGACTGATATGAATTACAAATACTCTCTGTAGAGCACTGTGGGATTGGTGGCGCTATATAAATAAATGGTGATGGTGATGATCCTTGTGTCCTGTTTTTATTATCCTGATTCTGTCCCTCATGTGTGTATAAACATTTAGTGCCCCATGTAGAGTTAGATGCAAATCCATCTGTGTAGCATAAAATAGGAATTTCACTTATGTGCAAGCCTACAAGATTTACGCTCTAGTCTGTAGGCAGAGTCAGTGGCAATCTTGCGTAAACGACTCCTCATGCTCATAGAGCAAAGGAGGTACAAGAATAGGCAAAGAACGCTAAGGGCGTGTTCGAGTACACGCAACTGATGCAAACCTGGACGCAAACGCAGATAATTCTGTCAGAAAAAGTATCTGTTGCAGCTGCTCTGCCCCTAGTGTAAGTTTTGAACTGACGATTGGTTGAAATGCGTGCGATGACTGTGCAAGTCTCTTTGTTATTTCATGTTAGCCTGTTGCTATGGCTACTTTTGGCTTATGCCCTCAGCGCTGCCATATTTGAACGCTCATTACCTTTAGCTAAGTGCACGAGTCACAGGACTGAGACAGGTGTTACAATCAAGTGATATATATATATGTATGCCAAAACAAAGTCCAAGCATCTTTGGCATCGGGTTGCATGTGCGGCATATACCTGTTTCTATGGCAGATACTTGCTCGTTCCTGGTTATTATTCTGGTTCTTTGACCCTTGTCAGACAGTCCGCTTGCGTTTTCTGCCTTTGTCTTCTCTTGATAGCTCTACTGGCATTGTTTGCTATCATCCTCGGTTGGCTACGAATTTCTTACGGTAGAAATACCGTCAGAAGAAATGCTGACACAAAATTTCCAACAGTCGCTATTTTATCCGTGTCGGAGAAAATTCCATACAGGCATTTAGACTGTCCAAAATTTTTGTGTCTGCATTTCTTCCATCAGTATTTCTAGCATCGGAAATTCGTACCCAACCCATTGATGTTAGCGACCGTGCCGATTGGTTTCTGGACCGATAGTTAGTGCAAGCAGTGTTTATACTGAAAGCTTTAAGCGTAATACAGAACATTGGTGCCTCTTCATATAGAGAGCTAGTGTCCTATATTGTATGATCGTTGTACAATAACATCAACATGGAGCGCTTTTGTGATATTTCCCATTGTGAAATATTTCTATCAGTCTAACAAGCTGCAGTATAGAAAGTGGATTGCAATGAGCAAACTATTTGAATCTGTCATCTCTTTTCTGACATTAAGTTCTATTTCTACAATTTAGCACAAACCACAAACAAATTTATCATTTTCATCCGTTAAATAAATATTATATTGCTTTTAAGGCATATTATAAAGCTGTATTGTCTTTGGGATTGAAAATCACGTTTGTCTCTGAGACAGCACAATATGCAGCAGCCAGAGCAGGAGACAAAAGACGTGAGGCAACAATCCATTCAGTTGATTGGTTGACAGAAGATGATTTTTCAGGAGTGGCACTTGGATTTACCCTAGAGGTGCTCAGCAATCTGATAGCTGCGCCATCTGCTCAGATATTAACACATTACTCTTGAAACTCCGTAATGAAGACTCTGGAGTAATCTTTCATCACAATGACTTTATAATATTAAAAATGCAGTTGTATATATTGCTTGTTAGAATAGTTAACCCTTTTAAACTTTGAGCAATTAGTTTAAATGTGGTGTTATGTGTATGTGCTAGAACCATTGATTTTTACACGTATGTGGATAATAATTCAGTGTGCATAATTCATTGGGATTCCTGGTGCACAGAGTTTAATGATTATAGTATAATATAAAATATCAATGGCAAAATGGCCTAAGGAAAGGATATTTCCAGTTTTGTACACCTTACATAATCTCACACCAATGTGTTCCTTAGCCTACACTGGCCGTGGCATGATTGCATCACTTCTGATTGGGGCCATTCAAATTTTTAAAGAGCAAGAGTCAACAATCTTTAGATTTAGATTAGAATTTCCAATAGAATTAATGTTTTGACTTAATAGGGCATATTCAATTAAGCCACAACATTGCGTCTGCGCGTATTTTTGTTATTATGGTACAGCAACAGCACGGAAATCTGCGATGTTGCGGTAACGCAAAGTGCCTTCAGGTCCGTTCAGAGGAACTTTGCACTTACTTGGATATGTTGAACATGTTCTTATTTTCTCAGCTATTGTCTCTCTTTTATCACCTGGTGAATTTCCTGTGAGCTTATATGTTTGTGGCAAGCACTTAAGCCGGACGTCCTAATCACATATATCACATATATCACAGTGAGAGCATTACATATAGGAACATACGACCATGTTTCCTAAATTTGTGGAACTGGTGCAGCTGTGCTTTACAAAACGTGCCATAGTGGGCAAACATAGGTTACTTTCAATATTGTTGATAAGCGCAACAAATAAACATTGCATAAGCGTAACATAGACAAACAAATGCTGAAATGCAGAAATCAATAATTGTTTACAGCAGCACACAAATGGCCCAGGGAAAGATAATAAGGGAGAATGTAGAGAAACATATTAAAGTGAAAAATAGTTAGCAATAAGCTGCTTCAGGTAAAGTGCAAATACTTGCTTATGGGTGGGATAATGGACATTGAAATATGTTTGCAAAGCATTTATTATAATTATGTGAAGACTTCATCGTTTTGCTGCTTAGCACTAATTGTCTAAAGTGATGACAAAGAAGCAACAAGGGCCATTCACAAGGTGCAAAAATATAGATCCCCGCTGTAGGCAAGTGCGCCTACCTGTTCACTATGCCCACTTCAATGACCTCGGGATGCCAATCTATGCCAGGCTTTTGGGATCCATTGGAAAATGCATATGGTAGGAAGAGTAAAATGTGACTTCAAAATCGAACCTGCTAGCACGATAGGACCACCCCTCTCCTTTGTTTTCTCCTAAAATAATGATTGACTTCTCTTAATTTATATCTTTAATTAATCATGAGAGTGAGGGGGCGCTTTTATTACATGTGTAACTTTGTTACATTGAACTTTTTAATGGCAGTGATCGATATATGCTTAGAAATATATTTTCCCCAGAAGTGCAAGGAAAACACACATGAGCGAAGTGCATTAAAAAAATAGGATGATATAAGATGTTTGGCAACTCATGGATGGTTGAAAAATCAAGACCGGTAGTAACGCTGCAATAGCTTTACTTAGATAGTAGCTGAACTCACATTGGTTAAAAATGAATGCTTAACAAATGAATATGAAACTGAATTTTGATAGGCTATAAGCTGTTTAAATAGTCTGCTGACTTCCCACTGACAATATGCTTCTGATATAATGCTTGACCTGCAATGAAACGCGTTAAGATCTTTTAATATCTATTTACTACTGTTCCACATGGGTAGTTTGAATTCAATCTTTACGCAGATTGCTCTACTGCTGTTTCATTGACTTTCAACTCTGGTTACACAGCATCTACAACATTACCCAGAACCTCTTCTACCACAGTCCAGCATTATGAAACGGGGATCTCATGCAGAGATGTAATTCATATCAGCACACTGGTAAGGTGTTTCAATGGTTTCTATCCCATTTATTATACGAATATTTGTATCAAACTAGAAACAAACTTTAATATCTATGGGACACGATCGTTCCTAAGTAGAGTGTATTCCTACTGGTTGGGGTATGTTATAATTGTTACCGTGACTATCTCTGGGTTCTACATTTAAAATATGATATTCAATACTGGCTCTTCTGATCCCAGCTTGCTGTATTTTAGTATATAAATAGTCCATCATGTTTTTGTACTGCAGATTGTTTCAATCTATTTTGAATGTGTCATATTTAATACATATTTTATTTCTGTGCACAATTGAGCTTATTTATTTCTCATTTTTAACATTCATTTTAGTATTATTAAACTAACTGTATTTTTGTATTATCATTAACTAGCAAAGATTTATTTTATATGTATTTATAACAGAACGTCTTATCTATTATAGAATTGCATCATTTTAGCTGCATTAACAAGTAGTGATGAATTAAATATAATGTTTGTTATATCTCATTGTGAGTACGTGGACTACTCTGCTTTTTATGCAGCATCTATTTTTCCATCTAGTTGTCTGAGAGTCATTCAAAGGGTATTTTCCTATTTTTGCATTGTAATTTGTGTACATAAACTCACAAAAGATCATTTCCTCGGCATGTTTGGAGCTTTGAAAATAAGCCTTATAGATTTCATCAACTGTTTTACCTTATATCCCACCACAAAAAAACATACATTGAGAAGATTTTATGGTCGAAGTAGATTTCAGGGTGTCCTGGTTTTTCAGTTCAAAGCCTTATATGACCTAATATATTGTCTTCCTCTGATGGGTTTCCATGAAGTTTACATCTGTCTATTATACTTAAAGACACTAAAAATAAAAAGAATAGAAAGCTGTATTTGGAAAGATGCCCATCAACTCTCAAGAGTAGTAGGAGATATTGAACATGGTACCATATCATCATCATCATTTATTTATATAGCGCCACTAATTCTGGAGCGCTGTACAGAGAACTCATTCCCATCCGTCACTGCCCCATTGGAGCTTATAGTCTAAATTCCCTAACACACACACACACAGACAGAGACACAGGCAGAGAGGGAGAGACTAGGATCAATTTTGATAGCAACGAATTAACCTACCAGTAGGTTTTTGGAGTGTGAGAGGAAACCAGAGCACCCGGAGGAAACCTACACAAACACAGGGAGAACATACAAACTCCACACAGATAAGGCCATGGTTGGGAATTGGACTCATGACCCCAGTGCTGTGAGGCAGAAGTGCTAACCATTAGGCCATATTCAAGGTTATAAAACTTAACTTTTATTAACCAAACAGAGTAAAATAAAAATATAAAAATGTAGCGAAATATAAATGAGTGAATAAGGTGCAAGTGATTAAAATTCGCTGAAAGCACTTTCTATCCAGAAAATAAACCTAAAAGATAAAGTTAATAGGGATTCCCATATTATATTGGTCCCTATGTAACAATATGAGCTACTACAAATCCACACATTCTCCAATTATAGTCCTCCTAAAACAATAACTTGGTAAAGATGCCATATATATATCATTGGATATAAGGGTCTAGTGGTAATTTAGACTGATTAGGGATTGTAGGGGATGAGAATCTGTGACACAATGTATCTAGATATGAATACAGGTAAGTATGTTTCTAAGCATTCTTAACATGACGGATAAACACTGTCCGTGCTGTGCGACATTACCAAAGAATATACTGGAGCTGTCTGTTGTTCACTTCCTAAAATTAAAGAAATAAATGCTTCTATATAACGGGCTGCTGTGAACAATACCAGTGATGCCGTTATGGACAGGATCATAAATCCATTAGCAGAATGTCTATGATTCCCCACCACTCAAGTCTCATAGGGTTTCGGAGTTCGCAGCGCCTGCTTCTATATAAATTATCTCCTTAAACATACCTAATTAACCCAGCATATATAATTGCTGTTTGTATTTGATAAGTTATGGGGACTGCTTGCTGACTACCTGTTTGAGCTCCACTAACTTTTGGTATAAGGAGCCTATTATGAGTGCCACAAGATTCTGCTCTAATAATCTCTGGATCAAAGTGCTAGCAGCGACAGCAAACGCGCGTTTCGCTATGCTTTTTAAAGACAAGCAGAAACACATTGGGCCTGATTCATCAAAGAATGCAAAATGAACGTATACTGCATTTTCTGTTAAAACGCACATTTATTGTCCGTATTCAGCAAGGACGAGATCTTACGATATGTCTGTTGATGAATGCGGATCTGGGTCCACTCTGCTCTAAGAGACAATACACTGCAGGATACATCCAATACATGTGTGGAATATAAAGTCCCAAAAATAAAAACAACTATTCAATTAATGTCACCTGTTAATAATATAGTCATTAATGACAAAGCATTTATGCAAGTTATATGACTGAAAATCTTGTACCTTAGCAATGCCCAAAGATTAAATTGGACACTGCTGCGTGCGCTCTAGCTTGGCACTCCCTTAATGCACATTGACAATGTGAATATGCCCAGTCCCCTTCCCGTTCCGCCCATAAAATCGAAGGCTGCAGTAAAGGAGCTTTGCGTTCGAAGATGACAATGCCGTTTTCTCTGGCATATGGTTCATTTCTGGGTATGCACAGAGAGATTTTATGCAAAATACAGCCATATCAGCATATATTCTCCTTAATGAATCACGCCCATATTATATTGTAGAAACAGAAAACATTTATTTATTAAGGTTACATAATAAGTAAGTTCACATTTTAAGAAGACTATTTAGGAGTGAATTTATATTTACATATTTTTGCATGACATAATATTAAACATTTTTATGTTGGATTTTATAAATTATATTTAGTTGTAATAACAAAATGCAAAGTGGTCCTGTACAGACCATGGGGTAAATATATCAAGCTGTGGGATTGAAAAGTGGAGATGTTGCCTATAGTAACTAATTAGATTCTAGTTATCATTTATTTAGTACATTCTACAAAATAACAGCTAGAATCTGATTGGTTGCTATAGGCAACATCTCCACTTTTCAAACCCACAGCTTGATATATTTACCCCCATGAGTCTGTTGATTATTTGGCCAATTATATTTCTATTTCATGTATGAGTCCATTAGAGCTGGCATGTGTATGAGTTGCATTGGTCAACCAATCAAAAACCTGAAATCCAGGAGGAATTGTACTTGGAGAATCAGCTTCTCTGCATTCTCCTTGTTCATCGTAGTGATAGCAGAGTAAAATAGATATATATGTAAAATAGATATAAATATATATGGACCTGACATCTAGATCATATGCGGATCATATACAGTAGAGATCATTACACATGAAAATGGTTATATAAAGTTAATTAACTTGTTAATATATATTTATAAAGATGCGTGTAGATTATCAAATACAATTAAATGTAGAATAGTTGGCCAAAGAAATCACAAATATCCCAAATCAGATTTAAATGTGTATTGCAATATGTAATTTTATAATGCAAGATAACTGCTTTCCATTGTTTATGCACTAGGTCAAAACACTTATGTGTATGAAGTGATCTGATTGTAGAATGACCCGATTGCTAATTACATGAATGCTTAAACTGTGTTCATAGACCTAATTGTCTAGTAATGTAATAAACGGTTTGGATTTGTGTTTAAAGCAATGCATGTTTGGTCAATTTAATTCATTTTAAATTGAATAAAATAGTACACATATGTAAAGATCTGGGGGTAAATGTATCATGCCCCGGTTTCTTCAACTCCCGGCATCCTCGCAGCTTAAATTTAAAGCGGCTTTGCCTTGTAACGGGAAACTTGCCTTTACGAGGCAGCGCCGCTTTAAATTTAAGCTGCGAAGACGCCGAACTCGCGGGAGTTGAAGAAACCGGGGTATGATACATTTACCCCCTGATCATTTTTCTATGTTAAAGGCAAATTTTTTCCATCACACCAGTCACTAAAATAAAAGATACCCATAATAAATTCATCAGATCATGACCAGGTGGGTTAATGGTATTCCATAAACCCATTCCACTCCACCATGCTTTTTAGGGGTATTGATTGTTTCCAGAAACCAGCCATCACTGATTGCACCTCCTGGCACCACTTGACCAAACCATCCAGCCACTCACTTACTTTAAGAGTCAAATTACCACTAATGTGGTATCACCAGTTGTAGGAGGGTGATGACTGCCACCAACAAGCTGTTTCTTTAAGTTTATACACATACAAGTGTGAGTCTGCTCTCCGGATCACGTGGTGTTAGCTGGGGGTTCAGTCTGCTCTTGGCACTCTATTAGTCTGGATGGCAAGATCTTCAGACCTCACTAGACCACAATGTGAGTGATACATTTTATTTCTACATATTTTTATTGCCATTTATATTCACAAGGCACCATGGTCCATCTAGACTACAAAAAAATAGTGTTTTCCTATTATGTGTGTATCTGTTGGAGGGGGTGCAACCCAGTTACACTGAAATATTTGGATAAATGCAACATTTTTTACACCATATGCACTACAATGTGATCTGTTAGCCCACACCAGGTCATAATTAATTTCCTAATATTTTTTAATGTATGGTGAATCGCACCAATTGTTTCTAAAATTGAAAATTTTAAACTGCATAAATCATTCATGAGCAATACAGATTTGGAAGGCTACAGGAGCAACTGGATAGCTGCCCTTTAAATTACTGGTATTATTATTATTACTATTATTATTATTATTTTTATTTTTTATTTTTTTTAAAGTGCTTCAATACATGAATTGATTATTCAATCCTTAAATTAACAATTTGAACGTTGTACAATCAGATTTAAATGTTTACATCTTTCATCCAGAAATGAAATATCATAGCCAATTGGCCCTTAATATCTGGTATATTGTTCAATCTTTTTTAAGTTTAAACTTGCCAATATTAAAGCACAGACATCAATCTGATTATTAAAGACGTGTAATATTTCATTTTTCCTGCCTGATTAATTTTCTAAATTATTTATTTTGCCATATTTAATAACTTTAAATTTTTTGTTACCCACAGTTGATGCCATTATTTACAATAATTAGCAAATCTTCTTTTAATGTATTTTTCTAGAGAGAAAACAAACAGTAAAGTTGTTTTCTACATATTTACTTGTAAGGTGGAGAATTTGGGTTACCTGGACATGTTTACTTAAATGAGATATCTCTGAAATATGTTTTATCCTCCAAGTAAATATTTGATAATTTACAAACATTTTTATAATTTTTTCTACTCCTTTATAGGCCATAGTAAGATGAAAAATTGCCAGCTTCCAGTTAGCACTAATGGTTAGCTGTTTTGCAGAGAGCTACAACATACCTAAAATAATGCAGTGGTGGCTGTCTGTCCAGTTATTGAATATAATAGAAAAGGGCATTAGAGAGGTCAGACTACTATCTTTTCAAACTAAACAGTGTTTTGTCATCTTAATTAGCCAGGTCACCAACAGACTGAGTAGGAATAAATTTGACATATACTTATTTTTTTTCCAGAAAGCAGCAAAACAAAATAAAAATTATTATAATTTGTGAATCATCTTGAAATTATTTTGGATTTTCAAGAATTTTATTTTCAGGAGTTTTCTTGTAATCCTTAGTCATTTCTTGATGTTTTCTGCAATAATATCTACTTCATCTGTACCACTCCGAAAAAGTCACTAAGGGTGATGAAACGCGTCAACAACTACTATATATTATGAGGATTATATTTGTAGGAGAGTTTGATATCCCTCTGTATTGGGATTTGAGATTCGATTTTCACTCAACCGATGACTCATCAGATTAATGCGGCTGGAATCTATTGCAGCTAACAGTGGATCGTGTTTGTGGAGGATTGTGGAGGATATGTTATGATCACTGCAAGAGTTTAAAAGTAACAAACAGTTTAAGATCATTTGAGGCTCCGCTGACTTTTCAGGAGGGAGGGGGGGGGATACGCTGGCCCTAAGCAGCTGTTTTTATACAGCCCTGTGATGGATGTTACCATCAACCCGGAGCTGATGTACAGGAGGGTGAGGTGAACTGGCCACTCACCTACCCCTATGTCAATACCCACACACGTTCCTTATATGTTATTATAGAATTATAGAGGATCCTGGAAGTGTTTAAGGTACTATAAAGCTGTGTGACTGTGACTTTTAGTGATTATAAAGATTTGCGGCTAATTTTATCAAGCTGCATGTTTGAAAAAGTGGAGATGTTGCCTTTAGCAATGAATCAGATTCTAGCTGTCATTTTGTAGAATGTACTAAATAAATGATAACTAGAATCTGATTGGTTCCTATAGGCAACATCTCCACTTTTTCAAACCCTCAGCTTAATAAATTTACCCCTTGGATTTAGTTTCCATTTATCAACAGCAGGTTGAAGTGACTATGTATGATAGCCATTTAGGTTATGATACATAGTTAACCCCTTGTGCTGCTGATAAGTTTAAAAACTTATTTTTTTTTAAAACAATATGGCAACAACACATCATCTTCTACGCAATTGGTGGTATATTGCATTCTCAGTTCACATTTTCAAACAGTGAGTGAAGTCACACAAGAGTAACCAGATTTGTATATGGAAAAACCAAAGGAGCATAGGAGGGGTGGGGTACGTGACACCGAACACCTAAATTCTGTCAGGACTTTGAATGATATGTTCATCATGACTGCTGTAAATGCTGACTTAAATTAGTAAATTACTGACATAGAACAATTGCGAGAAACACACATACCGACAGGGAACATCCATTCTAAAGGTGACAGTTCTATTCATGCTATTAAGGGGGCAAGGCAAGGAGCCACCGGCTCTATAATGTTTTTTTTAGAAAGGCTTGAACATTGCACAGTCAGTGGGTCCTCACATTGCCCTCTTAACAGCATGAATAAAACTGTCGCCTTTAGAAGTGACGTAAAGCTCCCCGTCGGTATGTGTGTTTCTCGCAATTGTTCTGTCAGTATTTCTACACGTTTCATTTACTCAAATTCGGCAATTACAGCAGTTGCAATGAAGATAACGTTCAACATCCTTTCAGAATTAAGATGTTTGTTATAATAACTACCACCACGTAGGAGCACAATCCTGTAACAGGTTTTTGACAGACAACACATACAAAGAGATATAATTAGCAATACCTTAATTACTATGCTTTCCTATTATCCCACACATAGTCCTAATGTAAAGAAAATAACATCAGTAATATTAATCTTTACATATTGATATAGTTTTAAATGTAAATGTGTAACTTTATTGACAATATAATGTGCTAACAGTTGTACTCTGGCTCCAGATGTCTAGCAAGACCTTCTAACAACCATATAATTCAAGAATTCTTGACAACATTTCTCTACAAATGTTCTCAATGATACATTTCAAATTTAGATCCAGTTTTTATTCCTTATTTCTTTTCGCATTCCATAAGGTCTAATAATAATAATTCAGTTTAATAACAGCAGAACAGCCAAGCCCATCAGATACCCAAGGACAATCTACTACTCATGTCCTCAGCTTGTCTACTCTGATTTGAAGCACATCATAAACTACATCTCTTCCAGCCTGCACCCGAAAGGGCAAAACCAGAAACCTATAAATAAACTCCAGGAAATCTAACCTTGATCTTTCTCATCATGAACATAGTGAAACTTCTGTCTTCCAAACTCCTGTAATTATTATCATGGCAAATGGAAAATGTGCTTTGAAGAAAAAATCCTGTGTGACACAATGTGGCAATAATGACTTAAGTCCCAGACTTATTTGTTTTTGTGTATGTACATTGTTTAACAAAAGTGAGGATATACGTTTTGAGTTTAATCTTCTACATTTTAAATATTCACTTTTTTTTCAAAATTAGTTTTATTGTATTTGCAGCAATAAATGGTAATAACCTAACTAGATATTTGTAAAATATTAATTTCTGAAATTACCTCTGAACTGTACACCTTGATATATGCTGAAGAACATTTTGAAGAATGTTGTCCTAAAAGTAGAGTTAATTTCACTAATAAGTGGAGAGAGTGAGATTTGATTTAAGGGAGAATTTGTTAAGAATGTTGAAAACAGAGTTTGTTAAGAGAGTTTGGTAACAATCTACTGCATACTAAGTAAGTCTTTTTGTTACAGGTATACTTCTGAATAATACTGTACCTTGGATCTCTTTTGGGGGCAAACATACGGCTTTTATAGGAATTGGGAATTCTTCCTTCATAATTTTGTAAACACAAACTGCATAGTATATACATTAACGCCAAATTGCTGATATTTTCCGTCGGCACACTCACCCTCTACCCCTATAATGAAGATAACTACTTGATACCTGAAAAAAGACACAAACACAAATTTCAATTTTGGCTCATTAAGGTCCCAGTTTTAATTGTATAAATGAAGGTGGCAAAGAAAGCAATGAAATTTCAACTAACAAGCTAATACTAAAGAAACCAAACAAAGGGATGGCCAACCGGTCCTGAATCCCAGGGACTAGCTTATCGCATCAGAGAGACTACATCCCTACTGGCCTGAAAGTGCACGTTCACTAAAGCGCTGCCCAGGGCCTTAGCAGAAAGGACCCTAAGAGGGTCATAGATCAAAGGAGGAAGAATACTGCGGCCAAACATAAACTCATGTACCATGTATTATCCACTGACTGACTGCTTTCCCACCGACTCTGTCTGCTCTGCCTCCTTTGAATAGGGAAAAAGGAAATTAGATAAACAAAACAATTACCACACTTAATCAACAGATATATTGTGGCAGGGTGCGATGGAGGAATTTCTTGCTGCAAAAGAGGGAGAACTTCCTGTTATCGGATGCTATACAGGTTTGTTTGCCACTCCAAGAGGCAGCCTATTGGATATAAGTCCAAAACAAGCCTGGAAAACCTTAACCCCTGAAGATAAGTGCAATGTAAGCTAAGAAGCCTAGTGTTTAAATGCATTCATCTCTATACAGGTCTTTATTTGTCATAATGTAAACAGAAATAATTATCAAAACATACAGTGTCTTCTTCTTGATTTTAAATAGTCTACGATTCGGTACAACTGAGCAAGAGTCTAATGAATAAGGAAGTGAAGAAGTGTATTATTTATATATCACATCAGATGTCCATATGAGAATCTTTAAGAATACTATTTAGGTTAGTTGATTAGTTAGTTATTTAGTTAGTTAATTTTACCTAATTTTACCTATGGCAGAATTCCAAACACTGTTAAAGGTCCAGTGTCTCTTATCTTCTCTCATTGAAACACAATAGAGAATATAGAACCGTGAAATGCTACAGTCAGCCCTGAGAAGCCGTAAAATAACTGATGAACAATCACTGTGATGGTCTTAAATCCTAAAATATTGGAAGCACAGCTGGGTAGATATGATATCACAGTAACATCTTGTGATACAAGGAATGCAAGAGCAGCACTGCCATGGCTCATATAGTATAGGAAGGCTCATAAATAAGAAAATGCAGAACAGAAATCTAAGTTTTGGGAAGGGCGGCTTTGGCCGATGAACAGGTCCAGGACAAAGCAGTATGAAAACTAGTTTCCCCATAAATTGACAGTATTTAGTTTATGTGCAAAACAGAAAACTAATTTGTCCCCTTGCATTGTAAAATGGCTTTGTTCAGGAGACTACTTACTCAATTTTTTTACTTAACTTTCCTTAATGAATCAGGCCCTCTGTCACAATATATTTGTTAATAATGACAAAAATAGAAATAAACTGATATTTTTCAGTGGTTGTAGTAAAGCATGGCATCTATTCTAATACTAGGCCCCATTAAGAAAGATGGACCCCATCAAATGCCTTATTGTTCTGGTGGTTGCAGTTTTGGTGACATTGTCTAAACAAAAAACTACATAAAACATATTTTAATGACATATCTTCGTTACATACATGCATACTAGAATTTTTTTACGTTTGGAATTTTCCTGCTTTTCAATAAACTCACACAACTAATTTCAGAAAGTTTACAGGGAAATATTCTATATGTCATTTTTTAAAACTATTTTTATGAAATGTCATATTAATGTAAAGGTTCTTTCAAAAACACTAAATTAAGAAAATATGAAACAAATTTGCGTCACAAACATTTTTTCACCCTGTTAAAAAAACCTGTCCTGTTTTTTGAGCTTCCCTACAGGAGCAGAGTTGAAGGTATAACAAATGGTTGAAACAGATATTAGATCACTGGTGCTTCTGGAAACAGATTCACAAATATACACTCTTGGAGAGACTTGAGGAAAAATTTAGAATTCAATTTTCTGGACTGAAACTATTCTAAAGTTTGTACTGGATGCTTTCACCACTTAAAAACTGTATCTAATATATAAATGCTTAGTGGCGTCTGTGTGTGAAAAAAAAAAACCAAGTTGCAGCGCCACCTGCTGGGCACTGACCTACTAAATTCTTAGTGTGTGTGGGAAAAAAATTTCAAAAAGGGCTGAAATTTGGTGGGGCTCAAACTCATTTTTGTGAGGTAATTTTACCTCATGAACACACATGTGTAGAGGCGTGCGTTAGTGTGTGTGTGTGTGTGTGTGTGTGTGTGTGTGTGTAAAAAACTATTTTCTCAGAAAGGGCTCATCCAATTGACCTGAAATTTGGTATACTGACATTATTTGACAAAAAAATTAGAATAGTCAAGTCAGTTAACTTCCATCATCCCCCCTCCCCCCCCGTGGGAGGGGTAGTAAAGGCTAAATTGACGAGTTGAGGAGTCAAACTCATTTTCGTGAGGTAATTTTACCTCATGAACACACATTAAAAAGGCTGCTTGTGTCGGGAACTAACGCTCTTCCCCTGAGGAGGTCTGGGCTAGGCCCAAATGCATGACAAGAACCTTTTTAAGACCTTAAGTATCTTGATTTGACTAGAATGCATGAGTATCATGCACGGGTTAACTTGTAGTATATAAGTTGCTTAATATAGTTGTGGTTCATTTAATGTAAGATATATTTTGAAACAAATACAACATGGAAACAAATACTACAATATATTTAAAAAAAGATACAAAGGCTCTCTTGCCCACAAATAAGGACACAAATAATATAATGAGATCTTATATAATTGATAGTTGACAGATAACCATACCTTTAAAAAAATGAACCATATTGACCCCATGATCCAGACAAAAGGGAATTATTATATATATTGTCCTACAAACCTTGGACATCCTATCCAGCATTAAAGCCAGGATACCATTAATAGTTACCAAAATTCCACCAAAGCAACCATTAATAGTTTAAGTTTATTTGTTCCTTCCTCATTCCCACATACAGTAATTTTATTTTACTTCCTATTTGCTAACATTAAACATGTCAGGGCTACGATAGTGGTTAACAGAGCTAATAGAGGTAACAAAATACGGTTTGTTACAAATGAGTAATCGATTTATGAATGAGCTTCTATGATGATAGGACAAAGTCTAGTATTGTATTTCAAACGAAAAAAAATAAAACATATTAGGGGATGTGAGCATACAGAGATAATATATAACTCTTTCTTTATATCAACAGGTTCATTTGCCCATAACCAGCCTTATGTACCAGTGTGACACACCCAGTCTGTATTCAGACATACTCCTTTTTTACTGCAAATGTGCAATATAGCAAAATGCATTTTGCTCTTCCATTTCAGACTTGCTTCCAACTCTACACAAGGCCCTTAGTAAGCAGTAAAAGATACATATTGACACTTAGCATACTCGCACAACCACTGTTCTATGTAATAATATTAGCATATAAAACAGGTACAGCTGTACTTGAAAAATAATAGTGATTAGATGCTGTCCATCTCTGCCATTTCTCGAAATGATACATATTCAACAAACTTGAAAGGCATCTTTTCGAAAGCTGTCCTTTGCTAAGCGTAATTTCTCTAGGATGTCACCAATTTTCTCTTGGAATTATCACAAACATAAAGTAATTGTTATAAGGAGCAGCTTCAGTCCCACGATGATTAAAACATACATCATCATCATCATCATGATCATCACTGGATCATCACTAGTGAAAGGACGCCAACACGAGAAGAACAATTAACATGTTGCATATTTGGAACTGCTACAAGATTTGTTAGGTCTTCCGTGTTTTTTTCTAAAGGAGACTACCATGCGTCTACCATCTAACATGTTATCCATGCCATTCTGAAATAATTGCCAAACCAAATATTTTCGGTTTGCAATGGTTACTGATCTTTTACATGATGTATGACATTTATTCCTTGTATTGTGAACTTTCTTGGTGCTTGATTCTAAGTCTCTAGGAGGTGGATCACTAAGAGCAACTGCACTATCTGCTATTGTGTTCACAGTTTTACTTAGCCTATGTTAAATTACATATTCATTCGCAAATGATGTACCACCTACCAGGTGTGTACAGGTTTTTCTGCAGGTCTGCATAAGTTGCATTTGTGCAAATATGCCTTTACTGTAGTGGTCCTATGTTATAACCCCCCCTTTCCTCTTGTGTCCTGCCTCTCCAGGTGCAATGGGAGTAAGTGCCAGAATCGTGCAAGCTTGCAAAAGAACATGCGCAGAGCAATTTCACACAAGATACACCATGCAAACTGATATATGTCCCACACTGCTTCAGCCCCTATGTCACTAGAATCTGCAAACACACATCATTTAGCTTTGTGAACATCTGCAAAATGTTTTTCCATAAATAAATTGGATGAGGATGCTTTACAAACAACTATTTTAGTTTTGCTATCACTGAAATGTAAATGACTTCTCTTCCTCTACAGCTACGTTGAGTTGTCTCAGCACATTTGCCCTTTTTGTCCATTGCCAGATTTAGGTTGATCATTGGTGGAATTTTTTATTCTTATCTAATGGTCACTGAGCATGGGATGAGAGTAAATGTTCATCCATCTGAGTATGCAATTGCAATACTACTGCCTCCTAAAACCTTTCCTCAAACTACTACAAAGTCACTCATAATTTAGTTGTAGTTTGTTTTCGGCTCTGCTGGGATCTGAAATATTGTCCTCAAATTCCTCAAATGTGTGACTAAATATGATTTGATAAAAGAGTGTGATAAACATTGACCATTTTCATGATAACCTGAACAACCAACATGGGCTAGCAGGCCATAATTCATGTATTCAACATTTTTCAGGGTAATTTTCTTCTCGGAAGTCATCGTTCCCTATACAGTAACTGACAGTAATAAATAAACAATAAACTTGATATTGAGGCTGCTTAATACATTAAAGGCTTCAATTAAAGGGAATGGACATTAAAGGGGATAGACAGACTGACTTGTGATAGTGAGAAGTGAAGAAAAATAGGGTTTTGTATTGTAATATATATATATATATATATATATATATATATATATATATATATATATATATATATGTAAAGTAGTGGAGATTCCAATATATTGCCTGGGTATTTGAACACTTCTATGGGTAAGGTATAGGTATACGATGGAAAAACAAAAACACACATATCATTTGGACTCCAATTGATTATGAATGACTGTCAGGCTGAATACCGTGTGAAATAAAAAAGTATGCACAGAACAGAATTGAGGGTGAAAATTAAAACAATCAGAGACCAGACCACTGAGAGCATTCATAGACCTTTTCTTCTATAACCAACCAGGAAGACTCAATGCTAGAGGGACTGCAAGATCATTTAAGGCTATAGGCATGGGACATTTGATAATGTTATCTAATTGGCTTCTTTGTGTTCCATGAACTATGAATGGCCTGACTCTCGAGAAACCATATTTTTTTCTGTTTTTTTGGCTTACTTGTACCAATTTGTGAATGTCTTATATGCCTACTAGAGCATTCCGTTGAAAGTAGTAGTCAGGGTACAGTGCAATTCCTACCAGCTCCAAAGCGATGTACAAATCTGGCTGTGCTGCTAGGCAAATAAATTCTGTGGGCACCTGCTAAATCAGGAATGCTTCAAAATATGCAAAATCTTCACCATTTAAAATTTATATATATCATATTGCAAAGCTCATCCTTGTCTTTTCAACATTGTGCAGAAGAATATGCATTGCTATGAATATTCTGCATTCTGTTTGGACCCCTTTCACCTACGTCCAACAATCTCCGGCCGTCACAATGAACAAAAATATTGCTTTCCCACTATCAAATGCTAAGGCTCAATGGTGCAATAATAGACACATAATTAAAGAAAGCATACTTGCCCACATTTGGGTCTCACCTCTGGTGCCACGTGCCTGGGGCATGACTGAACCAATTGGATCGTGGCAGCCCTGCCTCCCCAATGGCATATTACAGTGGGGGCAGGTCAGGATGGAGTAATTCGCTGTAAATAACCTAATTAAGCCCTGCCCCCACCCACTTCACTAGAGAATCGGGCAGGATGTCTGACGGTACACTGCTTCTAGGAGAACTCATAGAAGTTCTGGAGTCTCCCAGACAATCCAGTTAAGTAGGCAACTTTTCAAAAAAGCAGAAATGGCCATCAATATTTCTACAGCATATATTTTTTCTAGCGCATACAAGCAAATAGGAGTATATGTTAAGTGCTCCAAGTATAGTTTATATAATTTGTTGATCAAAAGTGGAAAAGGTTCGATAATGATCGATCATGTGCAGTGTTTGGTTTTATTTTGACATTTAATGGTAAATGGGCAATTCCCTAGACTCATTTATGTGCAAACTGCAACCTATTATATTTCTATGTTTTGATATTGTGAAGTTTTCCCATTTATATAACGATTAGTGATGCTGCAAATAATAATGGCCTATTCATCAGAAAGGTTTGTTGTCTCTCTGCACATTGATATATTTCCCCAGGGTTTTTTTTTAATCTCGCTAAGCTCTATCTCTATCTCATATAACCCCGGCATATGTTACATTACACCTCAACTATTTACATTTCCCTGACACCAGGAAAACAAATGAAGCTGTGTAAACTTGAGGAAATAAATTAGATGTCACACTGGTGTATTTTGTGATGCAATGGCTTACAACATTCAATCATGTTTTTCTTGTGCTGTCAACAATAGCAACAATAGTCATTGTATGATTGACACAATTTCAAGTATTTCTAAAAAAACAATATTTAACATTTTCTCACGTTTAAAGGATTTACACTAAGTGGTCACTTTACTATGTACTATATTGTAAAGTATAGAATGGTGAGTTGATCTCCCACATAGTATAAACTTCTCAGATAGACCCTTTGTTGGTATGTACAGTATGGGACGAGCAACAATGTACAGACGGCAGGAGCTGGCTGGTAAATTTTATCATGGGGGGACAGGTCGCAGATAGGAAGCCTATTTGGAACATTTTAAAGGAAAAAAAAAGCCACAGTGAATCAGCCCAAGGCAGCCCATGGGCATCAGAGATGTGGCATGGCTAGTCTTAAACTGCATGATTAATGCTCCATGTCACAGGCACTTGATCTTGCTATTTGTCTAGAAGTATTGTACTTCATGTGTATTACCTGACCACCCGCTGTGTTTTTAACATTTCTTGGTGGTCCTATCACCATGAAACAGCTGGAACTGGTATAAAGCAGTCTTTGAAAGTCCAGTTGTACAAGCAACTTGTACAACATTTGAATTACACAACCAAATATAGCAATAGTATTATGTTGCTACATAATAGTCTATATTGCTATCAAATATAGTAAACCAAGACCTGGTTTTCTAATTCAGTCCACAGTTTAAACCACCAATTTACAAAATGTGGGGTCCAGGATTGATTAAGAAGGTGTTGTCCACTTAGAACACCTACTGTCGACAGGAAAATGTAGATTCTAAGGACCATGACATTTTATGGTCCATATTCCCGTGATAGGTCTCTGTTTAGTCACCCAGCTATTCCTCTTTGTCCAGTTTTATGGCCAATATTGCATATTGGTTTTCTCAGCCAGTTTAAGCTTCACTCTGGGAACTTAATCTCAGAGGGCCTGATTCATTAAGGAAAGTTAAGTAAAAAATTGAGTAAGTAGTCTCCTGGACAAAACCATGTTAAAATGCAAGGGGTGCAAATTAGTTTTCTATTTTGCACCTAAGTTAAATACTGTCTGTTTTTTCATGTAGCACACAAATACTTAATAGCTTATTTGTACACCGAAATTTAAAGTTGATATTTGTGTGCTACATGAAAAAACAGACAGTCTTTAACTTAGGTGAAAAATAGAAAACTAATTTGCACCCCTTGCATTGTAACATGGGTTTGTCCAGGAGACTACTTACTCAATTTTTTTTACTTAACTTTCTTTAATGAATCAGGCCCAGAGTGCTCCAAAGTGACATAGGTGTGTCATATTATTCCTCTATGGAGAAGCCTTTGTCTTTGCCTCATCCATTGTGGAAAATAAAAATGATATCCTTTACACTTTAGTCACAGCTTTTGCACACAGCGCTATTGTCTGCCTCCACAAGTCTGTGACATTCACAATAGGGCACCATGTCCATTGGCCATTATGTCATTCATTACTGTATGTTGCCATCGGAACTCAACTGGAACAAAAAAGCATTGGCAGCTACTTTCTAGGAAGTAAACATGAAAGATGATTTGGGAGGTTGAGATAATGCAACATTCATCATCAACATTAATTTATATAGCGCCAGCAGATTCCGTAGCGCTTCACAGTTGGGAACAAACAGTAATAAAACAATACTGAGTAATACATACAGACAGAGAGGTGAGAGGGCCCTGCTCGCAAGCTTACAATCTATGGGACAATGGTTAGATACACAAGGGTAAGAGCTACATCATATTGAATATTTGTCCAGCTAGAATGCAAAGGTTACAAAGTATTTAGTGGACTGTATGCTCAATCACACAACTATGTTGGTCAGAGGGTTGTGTTAGCTGTGTAGAGGGTGGTAATATGGTAACCTAGGGAGATTAAGATGGTGGTAGAGGAATACTATAAGCTTTTCTGAAGAGGTGGGTTTTCAGAGAACGTTTGAAGTTTTGACGACTAGAGAACTCGTCCAGTTGTCATTACACATTCTGAAATATTGTTAATATGAATACTTTCTTTGATTCTTGGGCTGCAGTTAACTTTATTAAGCATGCTCTGGTGCTAAAGTTTTGGATTCCTATTATTTATGTATCTATACAGTTCAGGACTGTTCCACTTAACTTACAAATTGGGGTCATTGACTGGTTGTCAAATCAAGTCATGTCTTGGGCTTTTCAATGTTCAGGTACATGTCTTAAAAAAAAAAAAACTGACTCAGTCAATTAATTTTGGAAGTCTCAGTTGTCTAACTGTCTACTCCTACTGATTTATAAAAATACAAAGCCAAAAGTCTACCACTACACCTTACCATTGTTGTGCCATCAACTGTATTCCTAGTACCAGTCCTCCCTGAGGATAAGTGTGAGTAGATTAAGAAGAAATTCAAAAGAGAATTTATCTTCAAATCTACTTCTCTTGCCAGCTGTGGAAACGAACGATCTTTAAGACCTTATATTGATTACACTGGTCTGAACAAAATTATCATGAAAAGGTACTTTCCACTGATCTCAGATTTTTTTATTAAATTTGTGGAAACGCAATTTTCTCTAGCTTACATTTCTGGGGTTCATACATTAAGAATAACTTGCCATGTCTTTTGAGCATTGCCTCAGCAGTTTTTCAAAATTATGTTAATGACATTTGCTGAGATTATCTCATTATGTTCATATCTACCTAGAGCACTAATCATTGATGACATCTGATGGGAATAACTTAACAGCTGATTATTGCTCATTGACACTCAACAGAGGGATGTCAATTGCAAACTATCTATATGATAAGTGGTAATGAGCAAATATTAGCAGCAAGATATGATATCATGTCTAACCCAAACTTTAATAAAAGGGCATCTACGTTTGTTTTCATAATAAGATACCTTTTACTATTGTATAGTATTATATGTAATTTTACATATTTCTAATATAGCATTTTGACTATAGTTATGATTTATTTTTTCTATTTTCTTTTACAATTTACCATGGTGTAAAACCTTAGTGAATGAGTCATTGGTAACTTTGAATGTGTCTGTCATTGTTCTCATTGCAGTTTGCCTCCCAGTCATAACACTTATGGTATGTTAATTTCAATCTGACTTAATATGTGGTTTAATGTGTTACTTTTTCCTATGAATATTACATTATGTTTATTTTATCATTAAAGCACAAATCCATCTGTACTTTGTGCATTTTACATGCAAACAAATAGCAACTTAAAGATGATAAAAAAAAAACTTCTCAGTTCATTGCACTTCAGAGAAGTGCATGAGTCGAATGCTCATTATGTCCCTTAGTGAATACCAATGTCTACGTACAACAGTTACTATATATATACATATATATATATATATATATATATATATATATATATATATATATATAGATAGATAGATAGATACATATATATATTTTATATATTGACCTCTTCTTTTATGGAAAAAAGTAAAATTTGAAAATCCCTGGGAGTACCTCTTAACTATATATATATATATATATATATATATTATTATTATTATTTGTCACGAGCCGCGGCGGCCGCGGGCACCGCCGCGACTCAGTTCCTGTTTCTTCTGACGTCCCGGCTGTCGCTATTGCGACCGGGACGTCACTTCCGGAAATCCGGCCCGACCGTTGCCAGGGCAACGGCCGGACGCTGAGAACTTTGCCCAGACGCTCTGGGCACAATAAACAGCTGGGCACATGCACAGTCTAGCGCAAACCTCAAACCTGTAGGAACTAATCAGGCAGGGGCTGTGACTTGTTTCAGAGCTAGGCTCTGATTGGCTAGCAGTGGTATTTAGGGCAGTGAGGACTGAGCCTCACTGCCGGTTATAGCATCCTGTCCTCAGTTCTGCTGCCTGCTTGTTCTCACTCTGCTTGGTTATTATTACCTCTGACTGACTTCCCGTGTATGACCTTTGCTTGTTCCTGGACAACTGATCCTACGCTTCTGACCCTGACCATTTGCCTGAAAAACGGATTCTGCTCTTCCGCTAGTGCCCCATACCTTTCGCTTGTCCCTGGATTTCGAACCTGTGCTTGTGACCTCTGACCTTGGTTTTTCTGCCCGCTACTGTCTGCCAATCACTCCACTCCTGGGTTCTCCTGGAGTCAGTATAGGTTACTCGACCCCCTGTCGGCCCCACCACTAGGGGCTCCAGCAAACACCGGGCCTTCAGGGCAGACCCCGAGTTTCATTGTACTGGCTTGGGAGTTCCTAACATTATTATTATCATTTATTTGGTAGGCTCCACAAGGTATCCGCTGCGCCGCACACAGTACTAATAGTAGGCTATACAGGGTGAAACCATACAGAACAATGAACAAAAAGTACCAATACTTCAGAAACTCCGGGCAGTCATATGCAGTAAAGACGGAGCAGAAGAACAGGTATGGAGACAGGAGGGGAGGGGGCCCTGCTCAAACGAGCTCTCATCCTAAGGAAGGGTAAACAGACCAGGCACAAGAGGAGCCAGTTGAGGCAAGAGGAGAGAACGGAGGACGAGCTAAAGAGAGGAGATGGGGGTTTAGTTGATGTATATATGTATATATATATATATATATATATATATATATATATATATAAAGAGAGAGAGAGAGATTTACATGTATATATCTGTTAGTGTCTCAGGAATGTAAGGGCGCATTGGTGTTTAACACTGCTCAGTTGCTTAGCTATGATTTTGCGGTTTAAGCCTTAGTCCAGTGCTACTTAATGAATTTCTGTCTTGCCTTCACATATTTCCTGTAGGGTTAAAATTGAATATTCTCTGTATTTCCATTTATATAAGTCCATGTCTGATTCCGTAAAAGACATCTCAAAATAAAAGTTATTCTCCATCTTCCTGATATAAAATAGCATTATCTCAGAAAACATTTGTGATACAAAATGGGTCGTTCTGAAGAGCTCAGAGACTTCAAGCATGGTACTGTGATAGGATGAAACCTTTGCAATAAGATGGTTTGTGAAATTGCTGGATATTCCACGGTCAACTGTAAGTGATATTATTAGAAAGTGGAAGCATTTAGGAATAACAGCAACTCAGCCATGAAGCGGAAGACCACCCAAAAAAATCACAGAGCGTGGTCAACAACTACTATGGGCATGGTGCGTAAAAGTCACCAACTCTTTGTTTATTCCACAGCTGAACGTCCACTGGCATTAATGTAAGCACAAAAACTGTGGTTTTCCATGGCTAAGCAGCTGCATGCAAGCCTCACATCATCAAGACCAAAGCCAAGCATTGGATGGAGCGGTGTAAAGCAACTCGACAATGGACTGTGGAGCAGTGGAAACTTGTTCTGTGGAGTGACAAATCACACTTCTCTGTTTGGCAGTCAGATAGGCGAGTCTGGGTTTGGCGGATTCTGGGAGAACGTTACCTGCCTGATTGCTTTATGCCAACTGTGAAGTTTGATGGAGGAGGGATAATGGTATGGGGCTGTTATTCAGGGATTGGGCTATGCCCCTTATCTCCAGTGAAGGGCAATCTTAATACTTCAGCATACTAAGTCTCTTTGGACAATGCTATGCTTACAACTTTGTGGCAACAGTTTGGGGAAGGCCCTTTTCTATTCCAATATGGCTGTGCCCCAGTGCACAAAGCAAGGACTACAAAGACATGATTTGATGAGTTTGGTGTGGAAGAAAATGAATGGCCAACATAGAGAATTGACCTAAACCCTATTGAACACCTTTGGAATGAACTGGAATGGAGATTACGAGCCAGGCCTTCTCGTCCAACATCAGTGCCTGACCTCATAAATGCTCTACAGAATAAATGGGCAAAAATTCCCACAGTAACATACCAAGATCTTAGGGAAAACCTTCTAAAAAGAGTGGAAGCTGTTATCGCTGCACAAATTGGACCAACTCCATATTAAAGTATATGTACTTGAATACAGTGACACTACAGTCCCTGTTGGTGTAATGGTCAGGCGTCCGAATACTTTTGTCCATATAGTGTACATTTGAAACCACTGGTTTGATAGAATAGATATAATCAGTGTAGTGGTAACATGCTTGGTGGTGGTGCTAGTTGGCTATCTGTTCAGGCCTTGGACATTAGGATCCTCAAGTACAGGATTAAAAAAGGTGTAAGCAAATATAACAGTGGAACAATACTTACCTATAGATGGCTGGAAAGAAGGAAGGACCAGTCAAAGACATATAAGTATTTATCCCAGAGGACTAGGAGCTGCAAGAGATAATCTCAGTAGAAAGCTGAGACAAAGGGCCCAGTGTTAAGCCAGTGTGTGTCCTGTCTGGCAGGTTGTCTGAGAGGAGATGACTCAGAAAGAGGCTTGAAAAGAGGCCCAGAAAAATGCAGAGCAAATGGATCCGAGAGAGGCATGAGAAGTTGCTCAATAAGGATCTGAATTGATGGTAACATGCAGGAGAGAGTATCTGCAGTGAGAGATAATCTGGAGAGAAAGAGAGAGAGAGAGAGACTGACTGAGGATGGATTTCCAGCAGTAAATAGATTGTTTTCATGAGTTGCAGCTAAAGTGGTCTACATGTCTACTTGATAGAGAGTAGCAAAACAGTGAGAAGGTTTCTAGAATTCCAGGCATTTATTATTTTAAGATTCGAGATTACCATGAAATAAATCTAATTTGTGTTAAAAAGCCAGAGTTACTGGGTGGAGATCCTTATTTTTACACCTAAACACTGCACCACTAACAAAGGCTGCTACCTGGGTTATTTTACCAATCACACCAGATATCAATAATCATATCTAACATGAAGACACATATTTTGTACTTGCTGTATATCACCTCATGGATGCACTAATAAAAGTTAACTTTTTGTCCATCTCACTCTTGAGGATGTTCTGTCTTACAACATCGAAGACAGTTTGCACTGATGAGATCTAATAAGACTTAAACAGTTCTCTGCAAATCAGTAACATAAGTCACCCTGAAGGAACACCTTCACAAGACTCTGGATCTACTACAAAGTTTTGGCTGGTTGATAAATTGTCTGAGGTCTGACTACTCTCCATCCTCAATGTACAATTTTTAGGTATAGACATGCAAGCAGTACCAAATAGTTTACTTTCACCCATGAGGAAACATGATATGTTAAACAACTGATAGGGCTGTTAAGGATTTAAAAAAAATTAAGTGAACATATATACCAAAAATGATGATAAAGTTATGATGTTGCTGAATTGGTTGCATAACATGATTGACACTATATAAATAAATGTTAGTAAATTAATGCCAGTTGTTGGGTTTGTGAAACCACATGGCTCAAGGAGATTGGTCGATACATATTCAGAATCGGTCCTTAATTGTTTGGAAGTTCAGTGCAGTTCTACTATTTGATTCACAGAGTTGTGTGAAGCTGCAAAAAATGAAACTAAAGTCCAATGAGTTGCTTATCTCTGATTAGAACCTCACAGAACATCCCTTAGTTTATGTGCCTAAACAACAGATGTTACTAGCATTATGTCAAATGGATTTAAACTCTTCTTGATCCATCTTACCCTTAGGCGCACACGGGAATGCAGCCTAGCAAATAATTTCAGTGATAGATATCCTTAGAAATCATTTGTGAACAACTGGTGACAACTTTAATTGTATTTGTCATATTATAATTTTACTTGTATTTTCAGAAATTTAAATTCTGAATATGTTACTTGTTTAAATAGATATTATTTGGGGCCAAAAACTTGCTTATAATTGGATTTATTTGTCAATGTTGCAATTGTTTTATGTAGTTTTACATTCAAAACTGTTTTGTAGACAATTTTAAGCTACATCACATTCATATAACATTCAGTATGGTTATTTCAAATAATGTCCAAGCCAATATAATAGATATGGTACTTGCCTCTTCAGCATTACCTTAAATCCAACCCTGGGCACAGGATCTGTTAATAGATGAGTGGCCGAAATGTAATTTTGTTCATATGCATTTTAAATGTTGATTAAGTCATGAATTAAGACAATAATTATGATCTGAATTGTTATTATAAATTGATGCAAACATTTTACAGAAACAACAAACATAATTTGTTTAAAATAAAGCATGGAGCAATCAATGACATTTTTCAATGCTTTTCATATGGAAAGAAATTCAATTGGATTCTCAGAACAGAAGGACGTTCTGTTGGCCTTTTTAATTATCTGCCACTCAATGTCCATCTGAATATTCATAGGAAATACACAATTAACACTTGGCAAATGGTAATGCTGATTTGCTATTCAAAGTAAATCATGTTTGGCTAAAAAAAAATGAAAACTAAAGCTAATTATATGTTTATAGAAAAGATAGTGAAGGGAGTGACAATCATTTCTGTCATAATAAATAATTAGTGAACAAAGAGCCGACAGAATGAAAAATTAAACAGATCAAGGAATCAGTCGTGCAGACTGTTTGTTTTTAATGGATAATGATGGGCTATTACTGTGATCAGTTCTGATCTATTAGTGACCAGTGGCAGAATATTAGCTAATTATTTTATACTCTCAAGAAGAATCAGTTTATCTATCTATCTATCTATCTATCTATCTATCTATCTATCTATCTATCGATCTATCTATCTCATATCTATCTAATATATATCTATCCAAGTCTGGTAACTCACTAATCAGAATAAAAGATTAGGAGATTCCTTCCTTTCGTAATAAGAGAGATTCTAAGCCATTAGCCCCACCCACACACTGCTAGGCTCTGCCCCTTCTTGTCCCCTACATCTATCATAGGTAGTTTGTATGTTGGAAAATATCTTCGACACCCCTGCACTGATTGGGATGAAACCAAAGTGAGCTGGACTAGTTGGATCCTGGGCAGGTTTTAGGTAGGTTAGAGCAGGGCCATCTTTTCGATGGGCAGGTGCCCAGGGGCCCCACAGGCAAGGGGGCCCCATAGGCAGGGCTCTTAATTAGAATAAATAATCGTGCAAAAGAAAACCCTGCATAAAAACCCTTCAAGGGTCACTAGGCGAGTACACTTATCTATCTCTATCTCTATATATCTATATCTATATCTCTATACATATATATATATATATATATATATATATATATATATATATATATGTATATATATATATATATATAAATATATATATATATATATATATATATATATATATATATATGTAGGGGCCCCGGTGCACTGCTTTGCCCGGGGGCCCATAATGTTGTTAAGATGGCCCTGGGTTAGAGTCCCAGTTGGACCTTCCGATGGTGTACTGTGGGTAGAACTTTGACCTGAGGAGCCTGTTTTGAGCCTTTCACTGGATGGATTTGGATGAAAATTCCACAGAATGGTAAAATTGGGTCCCAAAAAAAAACTAGGCGGTTGAGGTCCAAGTCAGTCCTCCTGTTGATGCTCACTGACCAGAACTTTGACCCAATGAGCCTTTTCTCGGCCTTCCATTGGTTCGACTTGGATAACACTTAATTTAAAAACAATAACGGCACTGGGCAGTAACCTCATGGGTGTGTTGGAACAGCTGCTAAGTTGCTAATTTTTGCTAAAATGCTGACAGTTACATCCAACTCATTGATGACTTAATAACTTGAAGATTTAAAGCTGGGCAACACTAACTTCAGCTAGTTTAACATATTTGTTGTATATAAGGTGATTAACAGTCTAATTCCTCAGAAAACTGGACAGAAGACGAGGAGCATGCAGATCCTTTTTGTCAACTCAGAATCTCTCTTTAGGGCTGTACCTCTTCCAATAAACTAGGAACTAAATTTTGTCTTGGATGTCTCATGACCCAAGATACGTTACACCTTGTATTCATCACCCAGGACAGACTTGATAGCAGGAGGTGGATAAAGATTTTTGGAGAATTCGTTAAGAAACAGAGGTTTCAGTAGGGAGATATGAAAATAATGATGAACAGAGAGAGGGTGACAAACGGAGCCTGTAGGTGACTGCATTAATAACATGGGAGAGGCGGTATAGACCAATATATCAGTAATAGTTGCAAAAAAGAGAGATGTATGCTGATCATGTGATACACTTGCCTATCACCATGCTTTTCATCCTCAATGACAAAGTCAGGTGGCATAAACACGGTTCATAAAACAATTTATATGGTTCTTTCTCCATAATTTCTGTGGGGGCATATGGGGACAATTGGTGGCAGTACTGGTCAGCTCAGACAGCAGTAAAGCCAGCAATGGCCCAGTGCTTTTACATGCAAGATCAGTTCAAACGAGGTCATTAAAGAAATGCAAAACAGCTACGGTGCAGCTCAAAACCCTCTTTGGTGGAGTAGTGCACCTCAGTTTGCACAGGTGCCCCAAGATTTCCATCAAAGCACATGATTTTGCAGACCAAACGGCTGCATTTGTTGAAAACCAGGAGTTTGCATGGGTGGAGTCGGGAGACAAAAGTCCTTGTTACGTATGGTGTAGGTGCACTTAAACTTGCAGACCCAGGTAAAAATGAGATTTAATTTTACAGGATAAGATTACTGTATTAAAAAAAAAAAGATAAGAGAGTCTCATATAGACAAAAGCACTTAAATGCATACATGTGGGAGAAAGTGAAATTAACCTTACCTAAAAGGAGCAAAAATGCCACATCCCAGGCCGACCGATGAGAAAGGAAGGGGAGTGCCTGGAAATTGGAGTATATAAGTCCTAGCATGTCACATGACCTTTCTCATACACTGTTCGAGATCTCACCCACCCATGCCTTTTCTGGACCATCCTGCTTCCGTGCTGTGCAAATTTTAACCTGGTTCTTCCCCACACCACAGGGCAGGCACAGCTGGTAGGAAGTCACTGTGGGCAGCGACTGATCGTTACAGAGTTACCGCTGATTCACCGCAGGTGCTACCCCCTTCGAGGAACGTGACTAATGGTCCTTTTTGATGAGGATCCCTTAGCCCGCTTATGAGGGCGCACCATTGTGTAGCCAGGAGGGGGTGTAGTCACCCTGATGCCAGATTTAGCGCTGGCCAGGCAGTTAAGGATTTGTTACGTTAAGTGGAGTAGGCCATTAGCCATCCATGCTTTGTTCCAAATATCAGTTTGATTTAGCTGCCTCACAGTTCACTTTCACCACCACTGATTCAATTAATTAATTAATTAATTAATAAACTGTGATCTTCTTTAGCCACTTTAATAAGTCTCAGTGCCCTTACTTTTAGATAAGTAAGTGGTATATGTCTTAGGAGGTTATGGTTAAGAGAGTGAAACACCTCCAGGTTATGCAGTTTAAGAGGTTTAGAGGACACAATATTGGGTGTCCCTTGCTGTCTAGTGAGGCATACATCCATTTGTACTCTAGAATTTTGCACCAGGTCTGAGGTGGTGTAGATGTGGTCTCTTCTTTTTGTTTAATGGGAAGTATTGTGCATCTTCCAGTTAAACCAATCATTTTTAAGAGATAAATGAAAGATTGCATGGAAGAGGAAAACAGCATGCAGCTAGAAATGCGCTGGGTGTACTGTTTAGGTACATCAATCAAAACCAAAGCATTTAGCAGTGTTAATCCTGTGTTCTTTCGTAAATGAGGTTCAATGGTTTTAAAGGAACGTGCAATAACTTAACAATACAAATCTTAAAAATTTGAAATAAATGACTTATCACAGTGCAATTACTTATTTGCATAATGCAAAGATAAACCAAATATACATTTTTTTAATAAAATCTTTAGTAGGTTTTTAAACTATTAAAGTATATGTAGAATACATTTTAGGCTTTTTGAATTCAATGTTTGTACTAATAAAAATGCATGAAGAAGTCAAAATTGTGAATTGTTTTATGTTTGCTTGCGGTAATAAATCAACATATTTAAGATGCTCTGTAGCTTTTTAAAGGTAATTCTCCCAAAGGGCACTGCACTCAATCTAAGTTAGGAAAGTCATTGTGAACATTAGTCACTGTTGAAGTCACCCCTATGTAACAATGGCATCAATCCTTTCAATCTAACAACCTGTCATTTGATCTCAACCAAAGAATGAAGCTGGAGACCTTTTTTTTTTTTATTGAATTTCCTGATTGGCCTGATCAGACTCTGGAGGATTACAGACATATAACCCTGACCAAAGCAAATGCCAGTGTCATGTAGCAGTAGTATTGATAATCTTTCATAAATGACCAATCATAAATTAATAACCAGAAACATAATAAAATAATTATAAAGTAAAATGTATGGTTTTAGAACATTACAGTGGAGAGTTCAATAATACAATGTTAATGTAGGCTATAGTAATTCACCTACAATCCTTAAATTAAGAATTTGTCTTCAGTTAGTTAAATGTTTCTGTACAAGTTAGAATACAAAAAGGAAACTTAACTATATTAATGTACAGGGTGATTCAAAAGTCGCAGTACACCCTTTTATTTCAAAAACTCTACAGGAATTGGGCCGATTGGTCGATTTCAAGATGGCGCCCATGTTTGCTACATACCTTAAAAGATAGACCACGTCCCCCATACCTTACTGGAGTATTCAGGTTTCCCAATTTCCTGTAGAGTTTTTGAAATAAAAGGGTGTACTGCGACTTTTGAATCACCCTGTACTTTAAATGTTTTGGGGACATAGATCACCCCTTTAAAGAGTGGAAGAATGTTGATGTCTGTATGTGTGCATATGTGCATGTCTGTAGACATATGTAAGTACACATATGTCTGTCTGTCTATATCTGTGTTTAGATGTATGCCTGTATGTAATAATAAGTGTATGTATATATGTCTGTCTTTATACTGTATATGTATCTATGTATATGTGTATGTATGTTTGCTAGCATGCATGTATGCATAAATGTACTTATGGATGTATCCTGTATGTATAAATGCATGTATGCATTTATTATTGTATGTCTGTATGCAGGTATGTGTACATATGTGTAAGCCAATTTGTTTAGTTTAAATATGGAATAACATAAATGTTTTAACAAAGAAGGTATCCCAGAATCCTGCCAATTGAAATATTTTAAATGCCAAGACGAGGCTCTGTGAAGAACTAAATGAGGGTAACCTTTTAACTGTGTAGCAATGTTGTGTGGTTAGGCTAGACACCAGGCCAAGTGGGCACCTTTGTCCATCAAAACGTCCAGAAGGTCCATGGAATGGACCGAGACATGGGCTTGATTGCAACTGCAGAGGTTCCTGCCTGCATTTGGATGACTACCTCTCTATATCTTACTGTGACAATGTCACGAATCACCCTACCAGTTAAGTTATCAGAACCTGCTGTTGATGAGAGCTTCGCTTTTAGCAACCCCCTTTCCCAGGGAACCAGATATGTTCACCTGTACTCGGTTGTCAACAGGACTTAATCTCGAGTAGTGATAATTTAACTCAAGTAGGTGGGCACCACAGAGGACTTGACAGTGGGATGCTGAGCAGAGATACTGTATCTATGGCAACAAAGTTGCAGGATACACCTGGCTTTGAAAAAGTCCTGAGCTTACAGGACGAAACGCGTCAGCTATATCTAATACTTTTGTCCGGATACATTGGTGTCACACATGGAGAAGGAGTCATAACAATAATACTGTGACCTTAGCGCCTCCGTTTTCCGTCAAGTGAATGGAATGATTTTTATCTCGCAATTGTTTCCGAGGGACGCCTGAGTGGGAACACCTATAGTGGAAACGACTACTGACGGCTGCAGCATTTGCGGGACGATTGGATTCACTGCTGAGACCGGTATACATTTATTATCCCTCCGGAGGGTCCAGAAAGTGGTAAGACACTCTGGTTTATCTTAATTCCTACTGGGCTCTAAGCCATTCTTAAGGAGAGGACTTATCAGAGACATCATCCGAATCCATGAAGAAGGTTTTAAGAACTTTTCTGAGATATTACATATGCCATCTTTTATCAGTCTTTATACGTGACTATTGGAATTTGAATTCTCCCTTACCTATGAGGATTTTCTCAGCGCACTACTGCTTCCCACGAAGTTACATTATATGTGGAGGACTATACCTATTTTTATGTTTTTATTTTTACATCCAGCTCTATTCCTAATGCATGCTTTTTATACATTTTTATTTTCTACTGGAATCGGGATTTAAAATAGATGTACATTTTTTCCATCTAGTGCAATCTATGTAAGCAGTATTTTTTCTTGTGCCCGGGCATTTTTTTCCCCCCTCCCTCCCCCTCTTCCTTCCACTGATAGAACTTATATGTTCTTGTTTATTAGGATAATATTATCTGGCTATTTGTTTAGTCTTTTTTATATTCATGTAATGTAACCATAATAAATATAACATGTGTTCTCTACTATATTAGGCTATTTTTATTATATTGCCTGATATTGAATTTGAAATCAACATATATTCAGTTTGAAGAAAGTAAGAAGTACGGGTCTTCCCAGCGCTTGACATTTTTGTATATATTGTTTCCACTTAACGATTTGATGAATCATGGTTTAAGCTGCAGGGTTTTCCATGTGATATTTATACTATAGAGATTTTATTCTGGTCTGCTAGCGCCGAGGGCGATTCCTTAGAGAATCTTGATTTTACCTGGACCAGATAAGGCAGATATACTGAGATGCAATAGGATGTAGTACCAATCTCCACCAGTATAACTGCTTGGCAGTGTAGAGTTGAGGATGGGTAGTCCTGTAGAGGTCTGTAGAGGTCTGTAGTAGCCTATGTGGAGATGGAGCTGCAGAGAGAAACAGTGCAAGAGAAGGTGCCAGAGCAAGATTGAGCTGGAAATTTGGAAGCTGACACTGGTGAGTCCAATGGACCAGATAATGGGCACCACGATCCTGCGGCTGGGAGATGGTTTCACAGGCAGAATGCAGAGTCTAGTAACAGGCAATGGGCCGTTCCAGGAAGAGGTAAACGTAGTTGGGGTCCCAAGCAAAAGGTCTATACAGGCATCAATTAGGGGTGGTCAGGTGACAGGCAGAGGTCAAAACCGAATATCAAGCAAGAGCAAACTTTACACAGAAACAGGAGCAAGCGTGTGAACGATATAACCAGCAAAGGCTAAATAAAACTGAGAAGTATTTAATGCAGTAGTATCCAATCAGGACAGGTGCCAGATTGACCTTCAGGTAAGTAGAGTTCATGTGCTTACACTCAGGCTAACGACAACACTGCAGCACCCAAAATAAAAACAGCAATTACTTGCTGTTCCTAACAGACACCAGTAGCAGTTGACACCCTAGTAGAAGGATTTTAGCCTCTGATGAGGCTAAAAAGGACAAAGGCAGTTGCTTGCAGTTTACTTCAAATACCAATGCCAATATTTGTGACTTCCCCTTCATTTGCCCGGCTGCAAATAATTCTTGGGTATCAGGACAAAGTTCTGGGGGGGCAGAGTAAATTTTCAGTCAGAGTAGGTGCCCTTCCTTAACATGATACATAGTCTCAGGTCTATGTTCCTGACAGTTTAATGTGTCTGTTATGAAAGGATGTCTTTCGGTGAGCTGAATACAAGCATGCTGCTGTGCATATAGACATAGCACATATACATTGCTTACCTTGAACAATCTAACAATCTCTGTCTGTGAAATGTGAGGCTGAGCAGTAGCTTTTTCTGAAGGAACATGTTCAGTTATGTACATCTTTGTGTTCTAATGCTGGAAGTACACCATCCCATCCTTTGCAGCAGAACCAGGGACAGGTTAGATATCAGTCATTCCCAACCCTTGCATGTTTTCTATATCTCTTTGCTGGAGCACAGGTGTATTCATTACTAACTGACACATTTTGAAAGATCCACAGGTGGTACCTGGAAAACCTGCACTGTTAGAGGTCCCTGAGGATTGGAGATGGGAAACAATGGGTCAGATGAAGGACATCTTGCACATTTGCAAACACTGCTTTGATAAATGTCCTTCACCCATACTTTGTCGCTGACTGTCAGAGCTGGGCTATTGGTTTATTTAAACAGCAAACATTGTAAGTAAAGTGTCAAATTTTGTTTACATTATTAAAAGGACCAGTGTAGCCTGTTGTAAACCTGTTTCAACTCTCCACACATAAATTTAACTGTGCTTTTCTGTGAATATTTCAGCAGCAAAACTGAATATACAATGAATTAATGGACTAAAACGTGGGTTTCTATGGGAAAGTAGGTTAATTCTGTTCACTGTTCACTTTTGCAAGTATTCACGGAAATCAGAGTCAAATTAAAATACTATAGGTAGTGGTCAAAGTGGAAATTTAGAAGTGACAGTATGGAAAATGCAAGCAAAATTAATTTATTGGTTTATAATCAAAGCAATAGGATAAGTGGCTTTATTGCATGCCACTGTATACCAGTTCACTTCCAAAACTGACTATAGGATATTTTCTGTCCATAAGTTTCAGAATAAGGAGGCTATTGGCCCTGTTTTTCAAAAGTTGTCTACTTCATTATTTATTCTTTCTTGACACTAAACTGACCTGTTGTAATATCTTCATCATCATCATCATCATCATCATCATCATTTGCCTTTTTATCATAGAATGATTGTCTGTATACAGCTTAGCAATTGGTATAGATATAAATAAATAAAAAAGAATGAAAATATTGGGAATGCCAAAACCATCCCTGCTTACAAACTTCTTAATTTTATAAAAGGGAGCCGTAGCCAGGCAGGCTGAGCTTATGCAAAAATTATTTAGTCTTTGCAATGTGGTTAGACCCAAAAAATGACAACTATATATCTGTTGCAGCACGCATATGGGGACAAACAGATTTACAGTGTGATCGCTCCATGCTAGTAGCAATATCAGCATATAAAGCAGGTACTGCTTTACTGCACAGACCAAGAAATCCCAAAATAAACAAGATTTAACAAAATTGAATGGTTATTATTTCTAATGCTGTAATTATTGCAAAGTGTGTGCTCTAGGATGTGGTCTGCTGTACTTTTTTGCCTCTGTCTAAAACTGTAAGCAGTAATGATTGAGGGCCATCGCCAAAACTGTCATGGGATTTTTAGAAAACAGGGGTGCCTAAAAAGTGGCCACTGGGTGTATATATCATTATAACTCTTCTTGCCATCAGCTAGGACAACAGTGTTAGATGTACAAGTTTATTTGTATTTTTTTATCTGCCTTCTTATTTGTCAGGTTATTGTGTGCTTCTATTACACAATAGGCTCACTCCTTTGCCTCACTCCTCTGACTCACCATACAGTTGCTCTGCCTTATGTGTCAATGCACATGGGTTGCTACATGCCATGTGTCTAAATTTCATGTTCTACACTGATACCACTGGACATACATCTCCAGAGAATAATTATGAAAAAGCAAAACATGGGTTAATTTGCACAGCAAATCACATGCAGCCCTCTACTCCCAGGATCTCATCCACACAAAATCCCAATACAGAGAATCAAAAGAAAAAAAAATACAAAGAATCAACAGAAAAGTTGGAGTAGAAATGGGGCTTATACTGTAAATAATAAAATGATGTCTAGTCATATAAGTAATACATGTACGTGTTCAAAGTCATTAATGTGCATAAAAAAATTGTTTTGCAGTTTATTTAAATTGTTTTTCTTTATGGCCACTTGTATTGCACAATGATCTGTGTTTTTGGTTTTCCACATGTGTGGGATCCGACACAGAGAAATACAAAGTCACAGAGAACGTCAATTGCAATCACATTAGACCTATCTACTCTGAACCCATTGAATTGTGAGAGTGATTTTCATTTCATTTTTCCCCCCGGAACTTTCTGAATGACCACATATATCCATATCAGCTTAGTTTGGTTTTTTTAATGTGGGCTAATGACTTTGAACATTTAAAAATACTTATATGATTAGACATCATTTTATTATGTACATCATAAGTGCCATTTCCTCTCGAAATTTTCTTTTAATCCGCAGAGTATATACTGGAAGAAAGCTGTGTTAGAGTTCTTTGGTAAGCCTCCAATATTAGAGGTCAGTATTGTGAAGGCATCTGTCCTCAACCAGGAAGGATGACACACAGTCACCTTGAAGCCAAATTCCTCCTATAGGGACTTTATAAACCTGGAAGTCTGGCCTGCTAAATGCCCAACTACAGTGTATATCCAGGTCTAAAAATTCTGGGTGTGATTCTCTTCTGTGCTTCAATTCTGCTAATGACCAAGCTGTAAGGATACTGGTGGTATTATCTGAAGCCCAATAGCTGAGTAAATATCCAGCGAGTAGTCAGACGTTTGCCGGGTCAGTACACAAGCAGGGTAGTCAGGCGTTTGCCGGGTCGGGACACAAGCAGGGCAGTCAGACGTTTTCCGGGTCGGTACAAAAGCAAGGTAGTCACAAATACAAGGAAGTGCAGCAAGTTGCAGGAGCTGAGCAGGCAGAATACTCAAGCACATGTCTGATCCAGGAAGTGCCTATTATAGGCCCAAACAGGAAACATTATCCAAGATGGTTTCTCCTTGATGCCATTCTGTCCATCTTGGATAAGGGCAAATCTGAGGGCAAGTTCACAAATGCAGCAACCTCTAGTGGTCAGGGGTGCAAATATCAAAGTAATTCCTTACACAAGCATTCCTTAATGGTTAGGCTATGTTCTTTAACCTTAGCTATACCTCTGACTAGGCTTACTCTTTTCAATTTGTCTAAGATGATCTGTGCGGCATCTTTTCTTACCTTTCTGCAACCAAGTCCATCTGAAACCTACAGCCACTCATTGGTCAACCAGACAGCGGATAAGACATTCTGCTGTAATTTGCAATAGTTTCGTACAATGGAGACTATGGGCTAGATTTACTAAGCTGTGGGTTTGAAAAAGTGGGGATGTTGCCTATAGCAACCAATCAGATTCTAGCTTTCATTTATTTAGTACTTTCTACAAAATGTCAGCTAGAATCTGATTGGTTGCTATAGGCAACGTCCCCACTTTTTCAAACCCGCAGCTTAGTAAATCTAGCCCTATGATGCCTTTGCATATGTTGGCTCAGGGCTGACCTTCCGAGTCTTGGTTCCTGGAGACCTTGACTTTCCCTTAGTGCAATTATTGGAATTAATTTAGAGCTAGGAACAAATGCAGCTAAAAGGTGCAAATTTGTATCGGAACAAACCATTTTGCAATAAAGGGGGAGCAAATGCAACATATTTTTTTCATTCAGGAGAAATACTTACTGCTTTTGAATGTAGCATGCAAACAGCGGGCAGCTCGACTCTAGATCTACCTGCACTTTTTAAATTTGCCCCTTCTGTAGCCCAACATGGTTTTGCCATGATGCAAAATTGTACCTTCCAGATGTATTTTTTGTTCTCCAAATGAAGCCCAGTATGCACTTGACCATTGATACATTATCCATGCCACTCTGAAAACATTTCCAAACTAAAGATTTTCAGCTTCCAATAGCATTTGGCCTTTTATAAGCCCGATATGAATTGGAAAATTTTTGGCACTTGTAACATTGTAGGTGATGAAGAACTAGCAGCCATAATACTATCTGCTATTGCGTTATTTGTTTTAATTAGTTTGTGATAAATTACAATTTCATTCACAATATAATTGCTCAGATACTCTCAAGTGAGAACCTTTACAAGTAATAGCCTTTTAGAGACATTAAAAAAAACAATCTTAGTTACCTTTAGGCAAATTAGTTACCCTTTACTTAAACCTGAAGTAACGCTTGAGTGCTACTTATGATGTTAACTAAGACAATGCAGTTACATGCTGCTCTATACATGGGCAAAATTGAAAACTTAAGAAGCTCTTCTGTGTTACTTAAATAACCAGATTGGATGCATATGTACACCTCATTAAGTAAACCATGCTCACATGTTCAGATCTGATTTCATCTGTCCTTTAGGTACCACAGAATGCCTTGTGGCCACCAAGCTGCAGAACAAAATTCAAATTAGGTAGTTCCTCTGTAAGCACCATGTTGTGGGCCCTGCTCTGCTGCATTGAGCTCTGTATTCAAATGGGACTACTGGTCCCAATCAATGTTTTGAAACAACAACTACTTTCTAGGAACAGAAAGTCCAAATAACTTTCCAAAACAGTTTAATGGTAAATTCTGAGGTTAAGGCTATATGTATCTCACCAGTCCTTTCGGACTGTGTTGTCTTCCAGTATTTCAGAGCTTAAGAAGCATACTTAAGCACAATTTAACACTCCCACTTAAATACATCAATTTACCAAAATATAGATTGCCAAAATGTTTTAATGTCTATTGACTCCACAGTCTTCTGTGAGCTGAGTGCTTATTGCGTTGCTTATCAGAGCTCCATGCCCCCATTTGTGAACCACGCTGTACTTTCTTTAGGTGCTTACAGAAAAAGTTCATTTAAACCAGGGTTATTAAAAATTGCAACACTGGGAATCCGTATACAGATACAAAGCATTAGAAGAATTAATATTTTCTAATGCATTTCACCTCACACAGGCAATTTCTTCAAAAGTATAATACATCAGAAATCGGAGCAGTGTTTAGAAACCTAGTCATCCAATCTAATATTGGTACATAATTATTTCTCGCATGAAAAATCAAGGTAACAAAGTAACAAGTTCCTCAATTAGCAGTAACAGTGTATATACATATAACAAAACATTTAAAAAGAGAAACAAAATACAAATATCATATAATTAATTATTTTATTTATTCATTATCTAACTGGCTGAGTGTCTGTTCCCACATGTACAGAATCAGAAGGTGACACAAAACAAAAAACCACAGTGCTCAAACACTGGGTTAGTATATAAAATAAATTTAAGCCCTTGCAGATCACTATTTGTATAATAGATAAACCAATTTATTGATATATATCATAAAATGTATAAAAACATTAGTATCCTAAATTACATATAAATCGGTATCAGTATTCATCTAATAATAACTACTTATTCTTTTACTTACATTATATCAAAATAGTATTAGCTGATTGATACATTTGTTCAGTCTGTTCAAATATAAAGTGCTGATGTATAATATAGTCTTGATACAAACAGGTTAAAGGTCCCCTGATACTACACACCTATGAGTGATTAGAGTAAAGTGCCGATAATGATGTCACAACAGAGATTTTCAATTTTTTTAAAAGATGTTACTGGATGTCTCAACTCATATTGATGTCAGTTCAGATCTCAGGCACATGAGGGATAATTTCTCTCAATAGTACAGTCTCTCAAAAATATCGTAATTAGCAGGTTTTTGCCCACTTCTCCACCTCTAATGACTTTATCCAAAATGTTCCTTTATTAATGCAGATTTTTCCATCTATTTTATTATAAACAGCACTTTGAGGGTTTTTGTAGGCGGCATCAGCAGCTTCCCAAAAAAGTAATGGTTTAAGATGATAATTTTCGGTAACCCAATAGAACTAACGCGTTTCAGAGGAATGAAGCTTTGAATACAGGGTGCCATAAGCAGGAGACATAGTTTAATGTTTTACTCTGTTCTTTACTAAACTACCAGCCCCCCACTCCCCAGAAAAGGAATTACATTTATTTAAAAAAAACACTCTAGCCACTGGATTAAGATCAGAGGCTTAGTTATTATTAATCCATTTGTCACTTAGTTGTTGAAATGATTGAAAGTGTAACAGCACGAGGCTGAAATTTTATTGAATATTATATATTCATCTCTTACCAGGATAGATCAAATACTGACATCCACATTTTTTTTACAAATGTAACAAGCCTTGAATACAACCACATGCATTGACCTATCCAGAGCAAAACGTCCCCTCTATGACCCTTCTTATCCTGCTTTCCACTATGTTCTTTGTTCTGGCAGTGATGGTGACTATCAAGGAGGAATGATGGCACCTCTACATGAAATGCCAGGTTCACCACAGAGAGATCAATATGCCTAGTGTGATGCTGGCCCTGTTTCAACATGCAGCATGTCTACTTAGTTCTTAAAACCACTGGAGGACTGCCCAAAAATGGAGGACCCACAGCAAAGATATCTAAACGCTCACAAAGACCACAGCCACTGCAAAAGTCCATTCATACCTTTTTCAATCCCATAAATACATTCTCCAAAAGAGAATCATTTGAACTGTACCAGAATATCATGAAACATCACCTGGCAGGAGAGCTTCTGTCTAACTTTGAAATGACATCATGTATTCCAAATATTGTGTCTGACCATTGCACTAACTAAAAAAAATGTGCTCAAATTTAAATTCCTCAGTTATATGCATAACCCAAAACCTAATATTATCAACCAGGGAGACAAGGTCATCTAAGTCCATCTTTTTATACATCTGTATGTCAAGGGGAAATGCCACCAGCAAGTGATCCATATATTCCACTTTCCCCATACACTCCTCTTGAGGGCAGTTATGGTTATCAATCCTAGGTTACTAGAAGATCCCATTAACAAAGTTAAAGGAAAGCCACACAATATCCTTTATCTACTATCTTCATTGTGATTCTTCGGATTTGAGAAACTTGAGTAATTTTCTGAACAATCTCTCAGATCAGTGGATCCTGGACATGGGAACACACTCCACACCTATGAGTGCAACAGTTTTTTGGTATATATTTAACCTTATTTGCTAGTGCCTCAGGATTTTCAGGCTCAAGAGTTTTGAAGGTTTTTTTTACCCACCACGTCACTAATTAATAATTTGCTTAGATGCTAAGGGGAAGGAAAACAGGAATAAACAGACATGAAAACTCTTCTAAAAAAAAGTAACTACAATTATGCTTATCAAAAGTGTTTGTGAAGTACAAAACAAGATTGATCATTCCCAATCCTCCTTCCTTCTTTGAAGGCAGTTAGCATTACTTTTGACTGATGTTAAACTAGTCATCCACAATTGCTTGGATACAATGTTGTAGACCTTTGTATTGAGAAACACTGGCAAACAGCATACAGAGCAGACATAAAGCAGCCTGGATACAAAAAAACATTTTAAAAAGATCAACCCTTTTTTTTCTGAGAGACCAATCCCAGTTGCATTCCGTTTGTGCAGCAGGTGCGATGCAGCTGGGCTTATGGAGATAATGGGGCCTGCTGGACGTGGAACGTGCGATCTGTGGGCCCAGGTTGCCTCCTGCCTGATAACCTGCACCGGGGCCCACAGCTCGCTATTTCCTCCTCTGACAAATCCCATCTGCCCTCTGCAGCAGTTAGATCGGAAGTATGAACCATACCCAGCACAGGCTGGCATTGTCATGGTTAGTCTGTAGGTCCTCTGATTTTCCTTCCCTGAAGACCTGTTGCTGGTATGGGCTGGACCTTATCTCCCTCACTAATCAAAAAACAAGACAGTGCCCTAAGAGCTCTTTTGAGCAGGTTGGGAAGCTACTCAGGGGTTTTGGGGCATTGGCCTGGAATAACCTGAAATAACCTGGACCTGGAATAACCTTGACCTGGGCTAACCATGGCCATTGCCTTGGTTCCTTAAAACAGCAGGCAATAACACAACCTACACAACTACAAGGATGATTTTAAATAATTAGTCATACCAAGCTTCTATCTGTCCCATCAACTGTTCAATACTTAGCAAGGAACTCACATGCCTTTCAGACAGTGCAAATTTCTGCTTTGCAAAATCATGTGCATTGGAGGAAATCTAAGCTCACCTATTCAAATCAAGGCACATGAAATCTTTAAAGAGAATGTTGTATTGCCCCTTAGCAGATTTGCCTGTTGTAGATTAAGCCAATTGTGTGTTCTCACAATATATTTAATATAAACCATGCACTAACATACAATATACCAGCTAGAATGTTAGTGGTAAATGTACTTTCAGTCACTACTGTAAATCTAAAGGTCTGCACAATCTCTTGATGGTTTTACGTTTCTCCGCACACTTCAAAAACAAGGATCTTAAATTTAATTAAAAGAAAACTGGAAAAGTACATGCTCATTATAAGCAAAATTAGTTACTCAAGAAAATATATTTACAGTGGCTGTTTAGAATTAGTTTATCTTGAGACATAATAAATTAAACAGACTTGTAACAGAGGCAGCAAGATGTTAACAAGACAGATCGGAATATTTAAAATAAGCACTACAGTAGTTTTAATGCAGAATAAGAATTTCACTGAATGCCTGACCTTAAGTTAATGACCACTATTGAGAATGCCAAAATTAAATAAAAAGTTATCCTTTGAATGAATAGGCAAATATATTTTCATTAAAAAAGCCCCTTTTTTCTAGGAAGAAATTTTAAGTTATATTTCTTTGAAGGAAATTAAATTCTAAACTAGGACATTAACATGTATTAAACATCACCTTAAGACAATTACAAATGTACACTCAGTGGCCACCTAAGTATAGTCCTTTTTCCCTGCTCCTCTCTCTCCTTTGCCCCCAGTACAGCCTAAATTCTGTGTTGGATTAAAGTGCTGTAAACATTCCTTATAGATTCTGGTCCATGTGATATGATAGCATCAAGCAATTGTTGTGGATTTGTTGGCTGCACATTCATGCTATAAATCTCAATTTCCATCACATCCCAATGGTGCTCTATTGGATTGAGGTCTGGTGACTGTGGTGGCCATCGGAGTACACTGAAGTCATTGTCATGTTTGTGGAATCGGCTTGAGATGTCGTCTGATTTGTGACTGTGACAAGCTCGCGCGGCTCGCTTCATTCTGCCTCTGGCGTCCCGGCCATCACCATGACGACCGGGACGTCACTTCCTCCTTCTTCGTCCCGGTTGCCTAGGCAACAACCGGGACGCTTTGTTCTTCCTGCCGCCACGCCGGGCCAGCTGTCTAACAGCCGGGCGCGCGCAGGGCTGTGTAGCACAGCCTTTTATGGCTGATGGGGGAATGGGCTCAGCTGTGCACGCTGCAAAATGATAGGTCCACTCCACTATTTAAGGCTGTGAGGACTAAGCCACACTGCCGGTTATAGTTTCCTGTCTCAGTTGCTTACCAGCTCTTTTATCCTGCTCCTGTGCTATTCTGGATAGATTTTCTGTGCATTATCCCTGGCTTGCTTACTGGACTTTGCTGGATTGCCTGTGACCCCAACCTCTGCCTGTATCCCGGATACGTTGCTTTCTGATGGCCCTGACCCTTGCCTGGACTTCACTCTGCTGCCTGCTGTTGCCCCCCTGACCTCGGCCTGTTTTCTGGACTACTATCTACCATTAGGCCCTCACCTGCGCTGCAGTTATATTATAAACTTGTACTAATCTGAGTTAAAGACCTGGGGTCATCTGAGTACCAGTGAGCGCGTCCAGCTCTATGGGAAAGATGGCTGCTATAGGTGAAGACCTCTCCTGCCTGTTCTACAAGTTTATGGTAATTTCTGTCAGCCCTAACAGTGATATGCCACGTTATCTTGATGGAAGTAGCTATTAGGAGAAGGCTAGACTGTGGCCACAAAGGGGCCATATGGTCAGCAACAATACTAAGTGGCATTTAATTGATGCTCAATTGGAATTAAGGGGCTTAATGTGGGCCAAGAGACATGACTCACACCATTACACCTCCACCTGTCTGAACAGAAGGATGAATCCATCATAAATGGTGTACAGTTGTACCTAATAAAGCAGTCTTTGTGTATATGTGCCTACTTGAAAATGTTTTAGCCAGAATGCTTGGGACTAAATGTTGGATCTCAGGTTGTTCTAGAAAACTTTTTGCTCCCATTATTTGGAGCACCATTCCTTAAATATATGGAATTATTTGGAAAATAAATGCCACACTCTCTCTGAAGTTCTCCTCATTAAATGGTTTAGTACTGCTCCTCGCACTAGCTGTAGGAAAAAATGATGAATGATCATGTAATTATTTACTTTTTTTCTGGGTTTTGGAATTTTATAGCTAAAAATCCTATGCCTGTTGTATTGTATGGAGCTCTTTGCACAAAACTTCCCAGGCGTAGTTTCTGTGCTCTATAAAGTTTACAATCTATTTTGATCGACTTGTCCAAGGTCAGAAAGAGTTGACATTGGGATTTGAGCCAGTGACTCCATAAAGTCTTTCACTGAACAACTAAGAGATGGGTGATAGATAAGTCATAAAACAGGTGCAGCTTGCACCTATATATGTCCAGTAGAAAGACAAAAGTTAAGCTAAAGCACAGACCTGGAAGGGAACTCGTAGTTAAGAGATGTAGGGGTACTGACATGAACTATAAAGTAGGGAAAGATATGTAAGGTTATTCAACGTCTCATGTAAAATTATTTCGCAACTTTTTAGAAGAAATATTAATGTAAAAACCAAACAGTAATAATAGTTATAACATTAGGCACAGTCTCCTATAATGGTTATTCAGATGATTTGTCATTCATAAAAACAGTTGATTACAGTCAACTATATTGAGCATAGGAAATATTTGTGTTCTTCTAAATATATTTGGAGGGGTCATTGGAGTTCACAACTGGGCAGCACGGGGACTCAGTGGTTAGCACTTCTGCCTCACAGCACTGGGGTCATGCGTTCGATTACCAAACATGGCCTTATCTGTGTGGAGTTTGTATGTTCTCTCTGTGTTTGTGTAGGTTTCCTCCGGGTGCCCCGGTTTCCTCACACACTCAAAAAACATACTAGTAGGTTAATTAGCTGCTATTAAAATGACGGTATTCTCTCTCTGTCCGTCGGTGTGGGAATTTAGACTGTAAGCTCCAATAAGGCAGGGACCGATATGAGTTCTCTGTACAGTGCTGCGGAATTTGTGGTATTATATAAATAGCTGATGATGATAACTGTTTAGAGAAAGAGATATTAAAATGAATTTACTAATTACAAGATGTGTAGGTCATTTCATTTTCCAAACATGTATCTCTTCATTTTCCAAACATGTATCTCTCTTCATGCAACCCACCACTTCAACAGTTCCACCAATATATATATATACAATCCTGTGCAAAAGTTTTAGGCAGGTGTGGAAAAAATGCTGCAAAATAAGAATGCTTTCAAAAAATGTGTTAATAGTTTGACTTCAAGACAGCATCTCAATTCTTCTTGGTAAACTTGCACAAAGTTAGGGATTTTGGAGGATTATAGTCAGGTGTATGATTAACCAATCATACTAAATAGGTGATTTTGATCACCTTTTCAAAAGTAGGTTGAAACGCAGTCATTAACTGACTGAAACAGAAACAGTTGTGTAGTAAGCTTAAAACTGGGTGAGGAACAACCAAACTCTGCTACAAAGTTGAGGACCTGGAAGACAGTCACAGGTCATACACCATAGCAAGACTAAGCACAGCAATGAGACACAAGGTACTTATACTGCATCAACAAGGTCTCTCACAGGCAAAGATTTCAAAGAAAACTGGGGTTTCAAGATGTGCTGTTCAAGCTCTTTTGAAGAAGTACAAAGAAACAGGCAACATTGAGGACTGTAGACGCAGTGATCGGCCAAGGAAACTTAGTGTAAGACACATCATGCTTACTTCCCTTCAAAATCGGAAGATGTCCAGCAGTGCCATGAGCTCAGAACTGGAGAAAAATATTGGGACCCAGGTACACCAATCTACTGTTCAGAGAAGTCTGGCCAGAAGTGATCTTCATCAAAGTATTGAGGCCAAAAAGCCATAATTTCAACGTGGAAACAAGTCCAAGGGCTAGATTTACTAAGCTGCGGGTTTGAAAAAGTGGGGATGTTGCCTATAGCCACCAATGAGATTCTAGCTATCATTTTGTAGAAGGTACTAAATAAATGAAAGCTAGAATCTGATTGGTTGCTATAGGCAACATCCCCACTTTTTCAAACCCGCAGCTTAGTAAATCTAGCCCCAAGTGACAACTATGCAAGAAAACATAGGAACTGGGGTGTAGAAAAAGGAAAGCAGGTACTCTGCACTGATGAGCCAAAATTTTAAATATTCAGTTGTACAGAAGGCAGTTTGTTTTTCGAAGGGCTAGAAAGCATTACAATAATGAGTGGCCTTATCTGTGTGGAGTTCGTATGTTCTCCCCGCAGCAATGCACATGTTAACAATTAGGATAATTTTATGCAAAGATATATAGGTAGTAGAGGAAAAAATTCTGGAAATGTGGAAATTGTGGAAGTATGGAAACAAATATCTGTTCACAATTCTAAAAGAAAAACATTGTAAGACATTGCAACTAGGTAACATCCCTAAAATAAGTCGCAGTTATGAAGGCATACTGGAGATCATTTAGGACAAATTTCCATAATTTTGGCTGGTGCAAGATTCAGTACACTATGTTTAGTGCGAACGTTAAAGGATATCTCTAGTAAGGATATAAATAATCAGGTGTAATTAGCTTGTAGTTGTATCGTAAAAGTAGAATACATCAGTTTGTAATAAATGACTTATTCACTTAATTCACTGGTGAATTAATTTTTTTAAAGATATGTTAAAAAACATGTCCAACATATACTTTTAGTTCATTGTTATTAGAGCCTGTAATATGTCTTTGTATATTTGTTTGAGGCACTTAAAATGTTTTTATTACCATCAATCTTCTTTTTTCTTGTTACTCTTCACTTCTAGTAGTAATATATGGCTATGTATATATACTGAGGACTTATTATCTACTTTTCTTCACTTAATTTGATATAAGGCTGTGTATATCAAGCTCCCAGTGTGTCTGCAGAACACAGGTAATAGGGACAAAGTAAAATAACTTGGGGTACCCTAGATAGGAAGATGAGTGGCAGATATGAGACTTTCCAATGTATTTACCAATGGTGCACCAGGAATGAAACAAATTAATAGAGAAAAACTAAACCTATATAATATGTTTTTACTGCAAGAAGCCTGATATTACAAAGTTTAATGTCTTATAAGGCTGTCAGCAGTATTGAAAATAAATATAACAGAATGAAACGTTGGGGATATAAGCAATCATTCCTCTTCCTACCAACAGCAATATAATGAGTGTTTGCGTTTTTCTTCATGTATCATTCCGTGTAAACGTTTATGTTTATTTATATGTATGAATTGAGGCTTATAGGATGATGTTTGAAATTTTGGAAAGAGTATACTAGCTGTAGATTGAAAATAACCTCAGTGGCGGAAAAAAAACAGATGTAGCAAGCTTTATATGGATCATTGGCATTACGGTGCCATTCATGTAACATGCCGCAGCGCTTTCATGAAACACATGGTATGAAGTTGCTGAGCTTTCCTGAAGTGTGAAGCCACAATTAAATATTTTTACATGTCGTACCGTTTTATACCACCAGATGCTGCAGCGCTGGAAAACCCATTTATATGTTATATATGAAAGTCATTCGTTCATAAAATCCAATTACTTTAAAAGTAATGCAATAAAAGGAGTACTATAAATGAATGTAGACAGTGTCAGACTGGGGCATGAAGGGCCCACATAATAGTAAGGGACCACATAATAGTTCATGCTCCGCTAAAGGGGCATGGCAAGTCACCGCAGAGGTGTGGCCAGCAACTAGTAGGGTGGGAGGAGAATCGCTGCCCTGGTCACCTGACTAGAGTGATTTTCTTACTGGCAGTGTCCGTAACTGAACTGCTCTCTCTTACTTGTTCTTGAGTAGCTGTTTGTATGAATCCTGGAATATAGGGGCCCTGTTTGGAAAAAGGACACATGCAGCAAATATGGAAAGTCTAATAATGAATGATCCTTCTAGGCCACCCTCTCCCAAAACCATCCTGATATTAGCACCCACTGTTAATAAATAGGCCTCTTTCCCCAAGCATGCCCTGGCATTAAATGAATAGTATTCACATTTATTATCATTATTAATATCCTTTTTTTGTTAGGTGCAACAAGAGTTCCACAGCGACAGAATATGTAATAAATAAGCCAAATTCCCCTCCCCCCAAAGCAGGACTGACATAATATAATTAGTATTCACATTACATAAATAGAATGCAATTTATTTCTACTGCTTGCAATGGCATGATTAATCCAATCTATTCTTGTTATAACATGTACAAAACTTCCCCCAAAAAATAGTGTGTAGTGTAGTGTTAGCATTCCCCCCACCCAATAATAGTGTGTAATGTTAGTACTCCAGCTCCGATAATAATGTGTAGTAAAGTGTTAGTACTCCCCCCAATAATAGTGTGTAATGTAGTGTTAGTACTCCACCCACCCAATAATAGTGTGTGATGTAGTGTTAGTACTCCCCCCACCCAATAATAGTGTGTAATGTAGTGTGAGTTCTCCCGCTCCAATAATAATGTGTAGTATAGTGTTAGTACTCCCCCCTATAATAATAGTAATGTAGTGTTAGCTCTCCACCATAATAGTGTATAATGTAGTGTTAGTACTCCCCCCCAATAATAGTGTGTAGTGTAGTGTTAGCACTCCCACCATAATAGTGTGTAGTGTATTGTTAATTATCTTCCCCATAATATTGTGTAGTATAGTGTAGTGTAGTGTAGTGTAGTATACCCCATAATAATAGTGTGTAGTGTAGTATAGTGTTAGTAATCCTCCCCAATATTAGCATGTAGTGTAGTGTTAGTACTCTCCCCCATAATAGTGTGTAGTGTAGTGTTAGTACTCCTCCCCAATATTAGTGTGTAGTGTAGTGTTAGCTCTCCTCCATAATAGTGTGTAGTATAGTGTTAGTACTAGTAAAAAGTGTAAAAGGGAATCATATATCATGAAATTATATAAGCCTACATATATTGGATAAACTATTATTTGACATAAATTGTCTATATGTAAAATTATTCATTTGACATGAATTTTTTACATGTAAAATTGTGTGATATTTTACATACATACATATGTATTGTTAAAACAGTCTTGTTTTTTTCTTAACTACACAGGGTTAAAACTGATCATGTGATCATGATGTCTATTAATCATGAACCTTTGTAAGGTTAAATATGTTTGCAAATTATCTAATGAATATATGCTATGGGAAGCTACTACTATATAAATTGTGTCAAGACTATCACACCTTGTCAGAAAGCCAGAGAAAATTTTCTATCCACAGATCAATCAGTTAATCAATAAAACTTTATTCTTTCTCAAGAAAGTAAATTATTCCTATGACATCTGTAACAGCGGGATATTTCTGAATTTAGAATTATTGGATATTTATCTTTACCATAATCTTCTAATCTTCATATTTATCTAATCAGGTAACTATTGTTATTATGAATGACTTGTAAGATGCTTCTCCAATGCCTGAATTATATCAGTGCTATAGCATTAATATAAGTGCCCAGGTTTAGTTATTGGGGTGAAGAGAGAACATAGTTATTGGGCTAGATAAAGAGTAATAAGTCTCTGTGAGGAGAATAGATCTCCGATCAGGTGAATGTTCCTGACATGAGCATGCTACGTGTTTCTGGATCTCACACACTTTGAATTCTTGTTTCTACATAGAATCCTGTTTTCATAGCCCATATTTATGTATTTTCATTGAGCATTTAGATCTTCTTGTTCCCTCCTGACCTATTTGCTTGACTTTTCTCTTGGGTTGCTTTCTCTAGATCTTTCCTCAATAAACCTCTGGACATGAGTGGAAAAGTATAGTCTATCCTGATTCCAAATGTTCTTAATGGGCATCTCATTTATTCTTAAGTGCTGGTGGAAGAGTGCACATACTTTATAAAAAATAAATCTGGCTATTGTGTTTAGCAAATAACATGTGAGCAGATGTACATAATATTTCATATTGTAGTGTGCACTATTGTGCTGTCACAGTCTCATTCATCACCATCACCCTGATCATCATCATCATCTATTTATATAGCACAACTTATTCCGCAGCGCCACTTTAGTAATGAATTAATTCACATCAGTCCCTGCCCCATTGGCGCTTACAGCCACAGACAGAGAGTGTGCGAGACTAGGGTCAATTTGATAGCAGCCAATTAACCTACCAGTATGTTTTTGGAATGTTGGAGGAACCCAGAGCACCCGGAGGAAACTCATGTAAACATGGGGAGAACATACAAACTCCACACAGATAAAGATATGGCCGGGAATCAACTCCTGACCTCAGTGCTATGTGGCAGAAGTGCTAACCACTAAGCCACCTTTATCTGCAATTGTGTTTTATTTAATTTATGCTGAAGTTTTATCTCTGAGCAATGTTTTCATATAATTCAGACTTCTTACGCACCCTGATCAGAACAAAATAAGTGCTTTTGGCACCTAAAACAAAACAAGTGTAGTTTTTATAGGATAAGCAAATGTCATGTTGCATACTGTAGATACCTCACATTTCTCTTTCAGTATTATGACAAATGAAGTATAACAACACTTAAAAGATGAACAATATGGAAGAATGTTGGAGCAGGACAACCCCAAACTTCAAAAACTGGACTATTGGAAGCTAATTAATATTATCATTATTTGTTTATTTTATTTTATAGCGCCACTATATAATGCAGTGTTTTCCAGAGAATATAGTTTCATTCACATCGCTACCATTGGAGGTTACAGTCTAAATTCCTAACACAAAAAAAAATACTGTGAGAAGCCAGGTTGTGTACCTATATTTGTTAGACTGTGTAACGAAACCGGAACAAGCGGAGCAAGTATGCTAAACCAATGCAAACACAGGTGTAACACACAAACTCCACACAAGGACCATCCATTAACACAGTAACACTTAACTTATAATGCATAATGCACTGCACATATAAATGGAATGACCCAAAGATTTCCTTCTCAAAACATTGCCTATAAGCAGTGGTCGAAGTGGAAATTTAGAAGTGTCGGTATGGAAAATGTAAGTGAATGGAATGTGAGGCAGTAGAAGAAGCAGCGGTTTGACCTACCCCTGTAAACCCACCACTTCCCCACTTCCACCAATATATATACAATCCTGTGCAAAAGTTGTAGGCAGGTGTGGAAAAAATTCTGCAAAATAAGAATGCTTTCAAAAAATAAAAGTGCTAATAGTTTGACTTCAAGACAGCATCTCAATTCTTCTAGGTACACTTGCACAAAGTAAGGGATTTTGTAGGATTATAGTCAGGTGTATGATTAACCAATCATACCAAACAGGTGATTATGATCATTATTTTCAAAAGTAGGTTGAAACGCAGTCATTAACTGAAACAGAAACAGTTGTGTAGAAGGCTTAAAACTGGGTGAGGAACAACCAAACTCTGCTACAAAGTTGAGGTTGTGAAAGACAGTCACAGGTGATACACCATGGCAAGACTGAGCACAGCACAGAGACACAAGGTACTTATACCGCATCAGCAAGGTCTCTCACAGGCAAAGATCTCAAAGAAGACTGGGATTTCAAGATGTGCTGTTCAAGCTCTTTTGAAGAAGTACAAAGAAACAGGCAACATTGAGGACTGTAGACGCAGTGATCGGCCAAGGAAACTTAGTGCATCAGATGAAAGACACATCATGCTTACTTCCCTTCAAAATCAGAAGATGTCCAGCAGTGCCATGAGCTCAGAACTGGATAAAAACATTGGGACCCAGGAACACCCATCTACTTTTCAGAGAAGTCTGGCCAGAAGTGATCTTCATTGAAGTATTGAGGCCAAAAAGCTATAATTTCAACGTGAAAGCAAGTCCAAGTGACAACTATGCAAGAAAACATAGGAACTGGGGTGTAGAAAAATGGCAGCAGGTGCTCTGGACTGATGAGCCAAAATTTGAAATATTCAGCTGTACAGAAGGCAGTTTGATTTCCGAAGGGCTGGAAAGCGTTACAATAATGATTGTCTGCAGGTAACAGTGAAGCATAGTGGAGGTTCCTTGCAAGTTTAGGCTGCATTTCTGCAAATTTAGTTGGGGATTTGGTCAGGATTAATGGTGTCCTCAATGCTGAGAAATACAGGTAGGTACATATCCATCATGCAATACCATCAGGGAGGCATCCGAGCAGTACACCAGAGGTCCTACTCCTTCTGGCAATGTGTTTTGAGTGCCAGAAGGAGTAGGACCTCTTTTCTACCGCTCGGTGGAAAGAGACATCAAGAGATTTGAGATTCGTTTACTACTACGATAAGAGATTTTTATTTATTATCTGATACGCACAATTACATCCACAGGGTCTTTTGGTTTTGGTTATTATACTGAAACAATAATACACTATTTCTGAATTCCGTATTTATCTTGTATATGGTGTGGAGCCTTGGACAGTATCCGGGTGCAGCCTGTGAAGCGCACAACTTTTACACACCTTATCAAAGAATCTATTTGGTACGAAAATACAATATCACTGTCTTTTGGATAAAAATTCCATAAATATTACACTATCAGGCACTTTGCTTTCCTTTTATCCTTTAGAATATATATATATATATATATATATATATATATATATATATATATATATATAAAAACAAAAACATACATAGATCCTCTGCACTCTCCATGTACAAACTGGGGTACAAGTCTCCAAACACATAATTAATGCTGTATTAAATACTTTTCTATATTAAAAAGAGGGAATGTTAGTTCCACATATTGCAATATATGTTAAGCTGACCAACTCACGCCAAAGTCTTCCCATTCTGGTCAGTACTAACATGATCAAATGCTATGCTATTTTATCTGGGCCTCAGGCTTACCTGCACACAGCTTTTAAAGGCAGGACTTTCCTAAGCACTAGCTGACACAAGTTGGCATTAATTAATGTAAAGAATGGGGTGCAAGAGTGATGGGACTTACATTGTATAAACAAAAACAGACGGAGATTCTCTACACTCTTTGTATAGACAAAAAGCAGGGATACTCTGCACTCTCCAAACACATAATTAATCCTGTACTAAATACTAATCATAACATTGAATACTAATTCCCTGTTTTTATTATAGAAAAGTATATAGCAGCACGGTGGCTAAATGGTTAGCACTTCTGCCTCACAGCACTGGGGTCATGAGTTCAATTCCTGACTATGACCTGATCTGTGTGGAGTTTGTATGTTCTCCCCGTGTTTGCGTGGGTTTCCTCCGGGTGCTCCGGTTTCCTCCCACACTCCAAAAACATACTGGTAGGTTAATTGGCTGCTGTCAAAACTGACCCTAGTCTTTGTCTCTGTGTGTGTGTCTCTGTGTGTGTGCGTGTGTTAGGAAGTTTAGACTGTAAGCTCCAATGGGGCAGGGACTGATGTGAGTGAGTTCTCTGTACAGCGCTGCGGAATTAGTGGCGCTATATAAATAAATGATGATGAAATGATGATGATATATGCAGTGGTCAAAGTGGAAGTTTAGAAGTGGCGGAATTTGATAGTTTTACAATGAAAGAGTATGAAAAGTGACGGTGTGATATACCCCTGTATAACCCTTACTACGACCACTGTATATAAGGGATTAAAGATATTGAACAGGACAATTTTCAATAACCGTGTAGGACTATACAGACTTTTCACAGACTGACAGTATTGTAAATTGTACAATATATTTAAAAGTTTTGCTTATTGCTTATTCTTCAAAGAAATGTTCTGTATCTATTGCTGTTCACATCAAAAACTTATAGTGCACCTCTCTGTTATGTTCTCACATGAAACAAAACTCATAAAAGGCAAAATGGAGAACCTTTTATTCTGTTGCCATAGCAAAACTCCTCTCCTCTGGTGCCCACAGTGCCTCTCATGCGTCAAACTTGCTGGATTCCTTGGCACCTGCTTTGGTGCCAGGTCTTGTCAAAGCTTGTGCTGAGAATTCTTTTCATGTGCACTAAAGGGGAAAAAAAAACATACAAAATAATCTCACCTGAGATTTCATTCAAGTCACTGGAAGCTCTGTTATAATTTTACTAGACCACAACTCACTATGAAGTTCTCAAAGGTATACATCTTCTAGATGTATCATAACTGCAATGCTGGCAAACTGCAAATGCTGGCTCTTGTTATCTAGAGTCTTAGAAAGATATTGAGTAATAGAATGGACCCTATCTATTAAACATACATTTAAATGAAAAATACAAACACGGTTTTAGGGGCTCATGCAAATTTGAATGCATATGCATCTGAAAATGAGCTCTAAAAGTCTCATGTAAAAAAAAATAATGTATTTATACACATAACGACCTGATTAATTAAGAAAAAAAAGGAGTACATTTGTTGAAAATACTGGCTGCTTTTCATGCAGCACACAAATACTATAATAGCTTTATTTTTACATTGAAATTTAAAGTTGATCCTTAGGACATGCCCTATCCCAACTGTAAATCTGAGGGGCGTACTCAGGGGGGGTTTCTGGTTCTCCAGAACCCCCCACCCTCCGCGAAGAACAGTGTCCCTACTTTGAAGCACTGCACTGAACAGAAGCCGCAGCGCTGTCAAAGAAGCGGCCGCTTCGGTGCTGTATTGTAGTACAATACAGCATCGCCGCAGAAACTTCTTTGACAGCGCCGTGGCTGCTGTTCAGTACAGTGCCGCCGAAATGGAGCTGCTGCGCATGCGTGTTCCCTATGTTTTTTTTTGGGAGGGGGGAAATCCCCCCTTAAAAATCCTGCGTGCGCTCCTGAATCTCTCCCCATATTTTAAATTTACCAATACAATATGGTTTTGCCAAGGTGCAAATTTACTCCTTTTTTTTGCTTTACTTTCCTTAATAACTCAGGCCCCTATATGTCCAGGTCTGCACCATTAGCAATTACCAGCTGTACCTCCACCCAAATACACTTAATCCCTACCAGGTTATAAGCACACATAAAGTTTGTTACCATTTGTTTTGATTGTGAAAACACAATCACTATTAGGTTTGAGTTAAATAAATCAACTCAATAATACAGCAGGTACAATCTTCCTTTTGTGTACAGATGAAAGTAGCAAAACATTCATTCTAAAATATGTCTACAAAATCATATAATATAAGCATGGGCATTGAAGAATGCACCACCAGCTTCAAAGATGAATCTGCAATCAGCGGATAGCGACTAGCTAGTGCAAGTGACTGTCATTAATATCAGTATTATTCTTAATTAATTAAAAAAAAAACAATCATTTAGTTTATTTATATGATGCAAGACAGTAGAAAGTGGAAGATGTAAAGGGAGTGAATAAGTCTGAATATTTATTTTAGCCACTGTACACTACATAATGTGGAGCCACTTATAGTAATGAAATACTGCATTTTACTGAAAGATTTTTATGAATCATAACTTAATGAATGTATACCAGTCACAAATTGTTAGATGAGAAAATGACAGTTCCATACCATTCGAGTTTCTTGGCAGAACCGTCCATTTAAATTCTTTCAGTTTAGCATTTGTTTCAACATTTTGCAGAAGGCTACTCAGCTCTGTTTAAATTCAGATTTTATGGGTTCTGTAGTCTATGAATGGATCTGGAATGAGTCACAGGGCAGTCAATTCATTCCAAAGGTCTGGTAGGACAGTGAAACATTAAGGCCAAACTCCACTGGCAAAGTCTGCAAGATTTTCTGGTCAAATTCAGAATGATGAAAAAATTCAGTGGATATTTTATAAATCAAAAGCACTCAAGTCTATAGGTGCAAGTGATAAATATGCTGATTCATGTAAAATGTGTGGAACAGTATGACTGGATAGGTTGTGCGTGTAATGTGTCATGAATCACATTTAACCACAGAAAATCACAAAAATAAATCAGCCATCTATAATTCAGTGTGTTCTACAGAGGGGCTACAACAAAAGGAAGGAAAAACTCTTAAGGCCTGGGTCATTAACAAACGCAAAATGAACGTAATGTGCATTTGGTAAAAAAATACACATACATCGGGTTAACGCACCCCCATATTCAACAAAGAGCAGATCTGACGATACCTCTGGTGTTGACTATGGGCCTAGATTCTGTAAGGATACCTGGTTTAGCGTAACCTTCTGTGCCACACAGCTGGCCTAATCACGCCAATATCCAAAGTAAAACAAATACGTTTATTTAACAAAATGGTAGCATCAAACACCAATACACATATTTAAATAATAATAACTTGCAACAAAAAACACTACAGTCTGGCAAAGACCACATACAGGGTATAATGAAAACACCTCACCAGTATCCTTGTCACGTTCAGGGACTGCTGTCTATCATTCCAAGCTTCCCCCCTCTCTCCTTTAAGACTACTAGCAAACGTAGCGACCCTAATTCACTGTCACTCCGCTTTCGGCGAACACAGCTCTCCAAGACCTGGAGAGGAAGATCAGAGCAACTGTAGTACTCCAGGGACCGATTGTCCAGTTCCTGTCAGGGGCAGAGATCTATATCTCAACACCAGCCTTACTTCAGCTATCACTTGGTAGTGAATGGCAATTTACTGTTCTCTGTAGCTCTTTTAAGCCCCAAAATGATCTCATCAGCAATTTCAGGACCTGCCTGATTTATCCCTTTCTGTGTTTACCTTTTCAAAGGTAAACATACAGACAAAGGGATAGCAGATGAGTCACTCCTGATTTAAATAGGAATAGGTATTGTTCGGTGGCCATACAGCAGAGTTGGTTTAAACAGGAGGGATCACAATTCAGACACATTTACATTTAAATACACAATGCAGTCCTCTGTAATTAAACATAGAGCTCTGTCTGTGGACCTTTTCCCTATCTTAATACATGAGACCTCCTAGTGTGATGTAAATGTATACAGGACTGGTAGTCAATAATCATGTTGCCGAGATTGAAACAATTGACTAGTCTGCAAGATAACAATACGTGCTGGCAAACATTTTAACTACTTTTAAAAGAGAATATGTAAAGCTTAAATATGACTGACAAATATGGGGAACCAGAGGGCTAGAAAAACTATATGTATTTATCCATTCCCCACAGATGCGCTCTGCTCTAACAGACACTACACTGCAGGATACGTCCAGTACATATGTGGAATATCAAGTCATAAAAGAACACACATAAAAAAAATATTCAATTAATGTCACCTGTTAATAATATAGTCATTAAAACATTAAAAATAAAACACTCTTTTTTTATTCTCCCTCCCCAGAAAATACATTTATAGAATGTTATTAACATCTACTGTACATAAAATACATTTTTACAGTTGCTCCTAGTTGCAAACACATGTTCTAGCATAAGCGACTGTCATAACTATCACTTACCATTTACACCAGACCTGAAGCTGGTGCAAGTGATACGATAGAAAAACACATACCTTTGCGATACCCAAAGTTGGAATTAAACACTGCTGTGTGTGTGTGTGTTTGAGCTTAATATGCCCCCACTGTACATTGACTTTGTGCACACATCCATTCTCCTCCCCGTTGCATCCATGAAAGTGTAAGCTGTAGTAAGGGTCCTTTGTGCTCGAAGTTAAGTACAGACCAATATTTCAATGTAAGTCTTTCCTTGTATGTTAAATCAGATATTTGTAACAATAGTGTACTTTGGCATACTTCAATAAGTCAACAAGTTAATTAGCCAAAAGCAAAGCCATAAGTAAATCTTGATATCTTTATGTAAGAACAGCTTAGCATATTGATATCACAGTGACTGATAAATTTGCTCCATTTCTAAGGGGCTTTTATTATTATTATTATTATTTTTTATTTATAGGGCGCCACAAGGTGTCCGTAGCGCCGTACAGGGACAAAACGAATTACAATACAAGGTGAGACAGCACAGTACAGTAAACAGTAAGCACAGTAACTCAGTAAGCTCAATGCACAGCTAGAGAGGGCGGGGAAAGGGGGAGGGAGGATCGGCAAACAATGGAGCCCAAGAAAGAGGGCGCGGAAGACAGGGAGACCCCCAGAGGGGACGGGGGAAGAGGGTCCTCGAGGAGGAGGGCAAAGTAGCTGGAGAGCAGAGTTAGAAGTGGTGGAAACAGGAGGAGAGATGGCCCTGCTCAGAGGAGCGTGGCTTTAATGTTTTAGATTTTCTTGGTTAGCAGTTAGTTAGAAAACTGCCCTCAAATTCTAAAATGAGATTTGTGTTGGTGGTTGAGATACTTGAACCGGAAGGGATGTGGTATATCAAATGTTTTGGGATTCAGAAGACCTTTTTCAGACTTACAAATACAGTTGTCTTCTCATTTTTGAAATTGGTGGGTATGGAACGCTCGGAAGTCTTCACCATTCAGGCATCTTTTCCAGGGAAGTGCAGTCATATGTGCACAAAAACATGGTAGTAGAAACAGCAAAATATACAACTGATATATGTGAAATTAAGACAATATCGCAATGTCCAATTAACCCCAAGGCTTATATATACAAATGGGTCACCAACAAGCAGTATTTTAGGAGAAAAGTTTAGGAGAAAGGAAAAGTTGTAAATAATTCAGACATCGGTCCAAAATGTGATAGCAGGCAGAACTTTCAAGTGACCTTTTTACATTTTCCAAAATGCACATTCCTGTGACAGTTCACAATCTCACAAATGATTGTGTAAAGCATCTCCACTAATGCCTAAACCTCTGGATTGGGGTCTGCTATTGCCTATTTGCTCACAAACTCATCGCTCCTCTACATTTTTTTCAGTTTAAAAATGATTTTGTTGCATGATGCACACCTAGCAGTGACAACTGATAAATAAGTTTATATAGTAAAAAATAATGTTTACCTGTTTGTCTCTTGAAGTACATTCCTAAAATCCATTCAAACTTATCTCCAATACTATAAAACTTTGCTTTTTTTTATGTTCTTGGCTAACAAAAAATAATTCTCATGAATATCAATGACTCCATAGAATTGTAGTCATAATCTCTGGAATTGATGCCCACCTGCTTAGAATTAATTGTCAAATTCTGTTTTAATTACATTCTTTTAAATTAGAGGGGAAAAAAATAATGCATTAGCAAGTAAGTACTCCAGCGGGTCTACTGGGTACAGGAGAGCTTCATGAAATCCTATGCTTAATGATTAATAACTAACAAATATATGTGATCCAAAGTATTTAATCCCTGACTCAACCATTACAGATGTGAATACACCTGCTTAATTAACTTTCTAACTTAATAATTTAAAATCTGTGTGTGCTTTTTGTGGAAGAATAATTTTCTTCAGTCATGTTCCGGCATTAGAAACTAATTTATGAGGGGGCTGAAGAGTTGAAATAAGCAGGATGCATTTACTGTAATGTGAATTAAGTCAGGTAATCTTGTAACAAGTAGCTCATGTCTCATATTTAAAATACATTAAAAAAACATTCATGAAGTTGTGCAAGCTGCATTTGGCGACATCAAGCACCTATATTTGCATGAGTGCATGTGTTTTTTTATGGGTTTGTGCATTGTTTAGTATGTTAAGATGTAGCAGATGAAGTGGGCACAATTTATCACCTTCTGATAGGGGCGGTGGTAGTCATAGTCCCGATGGAAGAAATACTGACACTTATCCTGCCGACTTGAAAATGCTGACAGGGTAAAGGCTGGTATTTCAATTTGCCCGACCCTGATAAAAGGCAGACATTGTCATTGCCGACAGTAAAAATGCTGACAGTCACAATGCCGACATTAAATTAGTAATGCAAGCGAATCCGACGACTATACAGCCGCTAAAGCTGCCGATAGTAAACAGTGTTAGAAATAGATACATTTTAAAAAGAATCCTTAGTCATATGGCCTGTTACGGACTTGCTGGGGTCTGTAGTTCACCAATGTAAAATTGCATTTCATCTACCATTAACCATTTATTACCCCACACCCACTGCCAAGGGGGTTGGGAAGAGCCCTAGGGCTGTTATCATGGGGTTGGGTACCCCTAGGGAAGTGACCCACATTTTTGGTGTACTCCAACTTCCTAGGGAATCCTGCTGGGGGATCCCTCTGCCATAATAAAAAAAAAGTGTGCCCCCTCCCCAGATATATTAACCCTAGTGCTTCCAGCCTAGGGCTGGTTGGAGGAGAATCGGGGAGACCCCATGCTGTTTCTCCTCTCAATTTACCTCCTACTAACACTAGACTGGCAGCACTAGGGTTAATATAACTGGGGAGTGGGGGCAGCATTTTTTTTTCATTTATATTTTTGTAACATTGTTTACTGTCGGCGACTCCAGCGACTATATAGTTGGCATTGCTGATTTAATGTTGGCAATCACAATATCGGCATTTTATCAGTGTTGGGCAAATTGAAATACCGGCATGTACCCTGTTGGCATTTTCATGTTGGCAGGTTAAGTGTGGGTATTTCTTCCATATGGAATTCATACCCAACCGGATAGGAGGTAAAGTGGGAACTGGGGCATGGATCTATGCTTTCAATAGGACACCTACAAACACCAATGTAATAAAAAAGGAATATTCTACAAATCTGGTATATGTAATAGAGACTATCCCTATGTCCCCTTGCACAAAGGTTCCAATGTTTCTTGTTTTGAAGGCAGTCCTCTTTTTATTCATAATATTTGTTTTGATAATATTTAAACTCCCAATGAAACATAATTAACAAGTTGGATTAGGATATTGTAACTGTCTGAACTTAGTATAGTGTAAATTTTATGGCCTGAGGCGATTCATGTGATAGTCCCTGTTTTCAATTCAAAATTATGGGATCCCTAACGTACAGATCTCTTATTGGAGACATGATTGAGAATGGAACGAGCAGTATTTTAGAAGGAACGGGTAAAGTTTACATTATGCATTATTTAGACCTGACATCCACTTTTCCATCTGGGTCAATAATACACTAACAGTCATATAGAGTAACCCAGGAAGATGGGAATATGGTGTATACCTATATATGTGCCATAATTTAAGACATACATAAGAAAAAAAGTTTATTTTGACTAGTCCATTTTAGTCCAGTCTTCAGTTACAATGGCTACATAGACTGCAACTAATTTTGTTCCTAGTCAAATTGTCAAAAAATTAGCTCAGTAAGCAGTGGAAGGCTTTGAATGTTTGGCCCAGAGGACACACACAAGTAAGGGGGTAATAATATAGCCCCAAATTTTTATTAATAGGCTAATTTGGGAAGTGGGGGTGGTTTGAGAATTGTAGTTGGTTAGATTTTTTCATATTGTCCTTTTGCATATGAAATGTTACCATCCAAACAGGTCCTATGATATGTATCCCGTTTTGCTGGGGGAAATAGCCAACCCCCCCCCTTTTCCCATTCTATTTCTGTGAGTTATCTTCCAGCCCATTGGGTGTTATCGACAAACCAAAACTTAAACAAAAACCTTTTATTTATTTTTTCAAATGCATTTTTGTCTATTTTACAGCTAAAATTGTAGTATTGGTGTTTGTTATGGTCTACTTCAGCAGGTGTTTCACATAACACTGTCACGATCTGCCTGCAGCATACTGCTTTACCTGGCAGCTCCTAACCTGGACTATCAGACTTTACTATTTGTGTTCATTTTGTGTGTTAGCAGCAGTACCTCTGCTCACCAGAGGTGCTGCTATTGTGCCTGTTCCTAGTTCCTTAGGAGTTAATACTGCCTCACTCATTATCCCATGCACCTGGGTGTGTTCCATATATACCTGTCACTCCCAGCACACAGGGCTGGTTATTGTTGTTACACCCTGTGGATTCTTCCTTCTGCTTTGCTCCTGTGATTATGCTGCATTAGGATCTCAACATTCCTTCTGTTGACCTGTTGTCATATCCTGATGTCATATCCTGATATTACTTGTTCCTGCCTTCTGATATGCTTCTGGTTACTTGTTGCTTGGGATTTGTTCATATTACCTCCTGCTTCCTGCATCAGCTTTGCACATGGTATTTACTACAGACTTGATTACCTGCTATTTGTACATTTCTGCAAATAAACACATAGTGTTTTCACCATATTCATGGCTCCTAGCTGTGTTCCTGTATGTTACCGTGACAAACACGTTGTTGACTTTCAGTTCTTACTGAAATGTGCATGTCTGCAAATGTAAAAGCGTAAACTCAAAAACGGGCCCTGGCTGCTAAGGCAAGCTAACGCTTGTAGTTCTGCAAGCTCTACTATACTCTGGCAGCCATGGACATGATAGCACTTGTAGTTCTACAAGTGTCAGCATGCCCACGCAGCCAGTGGCTGGCTAGACCTCTGCAGTATACTTTCTTATTTTCACATTTTAACCCATTACCCTGGCACCTTCACCAAGGGTGACAGCCGAGCATTAGTGCTATTCAGCACGGAGTCGGTTTGCCCTGGGGGGGTTCATGTTACTTGCGGTCATTTTTGCCCTATGGAGCTCTGCCTCTTGCTGATATTTCACTGTGACAGAGGGACCCATTGCTGTGGGTTTCCCTGTTATTGTGTGACCAATCCATCCTGGTATAGCCTGATGCTGGTTGCTGCATTTTCAGGGGATCCCACACTTGCTGTCACCCTGAATTAATGGTAACCAGTCCGAGCTACAGTGCTGGTACTGGTTAATTATGTTAGGGGCTGACAAGCTTTTTTAAATATACTTATTTATTCTGTTTTTATTTCCAAATGACAGTCATCATCATCAAGTTTATGAGGCGGATAAGGAGGAGAATAAGGAGAATAAGAAAGAAGATGGAGAAGGAGGACAAGAAGAAGAAGGAGAATGAGGAGGAGGAGATGAATGAGAAGGAGGAGAAGGAGAAGGAAAGGAAGAAGGAGAAGGAGGAGAAGCAGAAGGAGAAGTGAGGAGTTGAATGAGAAGGAGGAGAAGGAGGAGGAAAAGAAGAAGGGGAAGGCACAGATGAAGAAGAAGGAAAAGAAGAAGAAGTAGAAGGAGAAGTGAGGAGTTGAATGTGAAGAAGAAGAAGAAAAAGAAGAAGTAGAAGAAGAAGAAGAAGAAGAAGAAGAAGAAGAAGAAGAAGAAGGAGGAGGAGGAGAAGAAGTAGAAGAAAAAGAAGATGTAGAAATGGAATTGCTCCTCATATATTGAGCTTTAGGGTTTCATAAATTGCTGCATACACTGTACAAACTTGAGATAACTGTGGACTCTAAACACTGTATTGATAATGACAGAAAAAAAGAATGAATTGGATATTTTTAAAATACTAGTTACTAATGGTTTTATAAAGTGCATATGCTGGCACACAATTTGCTACAAATTCAAAGTTTTCTATCAATAAGTTTAATTAAAAAACATTTTCTGAATTTTACACAGTTGGAATATAAACAGCTGTAATGCCAAAACAACCAGTCCGGTCCGTCCATTGGCTTGTCCAATTTCTTATACATTAATAGCTTTGTCGAGTCCGCTAGTTTAGATTCTGTTTTCATGCTGGTATACTGTACTCAGTGATCAATATGAAATGTCATCACATAAATCAATGCGCAATAAGGGACAAGCCTGAGCTCATCATTTACCACTTTGTGACTGTCTCTGAAGGGAAAAGTATCAATTATTTAAAAATGAATGAAAGTCTTTGGGTCACCAGTTCCCCATTTCAGAAACTATACAGTAGGCCTGAAGTCAGGTCCCTAAAGCAATTGAGTACTGTAGATCAGCTTTGTTGAATATGCTTTACCTTTACACTATTGCAGGGGAAAGAAACAAATTCATTGACTTATAATGTGTAAATATTAAATAACTAATTTACATTAGCAATGGTTTTTCTCAAGGAATTGTAAACCAAACTAATAATAATAATTAAATACTTACTACGGTAGCGCTACATTGCATCCTGAACTTATGAAGACATGCCATACAACACAATGCCGTGCATAAATAATAGGGGAGCTGGTAGTAAATTTAGTATATTGGCAAAGTAAGTATAAATTCATCATTGAACCATTTCCTGAGGCATTTTGGAGTTAGTGAAGGATAATTATTTGTGTAGCCAAAAATCTAGAGCATTCTGAGACTTACAAGATTACAAGAAGGCAAGCTTGTGTACACCTCAGGAACAAAACAGACCTAAGAACATATTTCTAGTAATATATTTACTCTACCTAAGGGTTCTAGTTTAACTGCAATTGTCCTGAAAAAATAGGCGCATAGTAGATATGAAAAGTGAGAAAATAGCAGAATAGTTGGGTTATTCCTAGATCTCTGCTACTGAAGATATAGTTAAGGATACTAAAGACTCCATATTCTAGTTTCAAATGTATGTAAAGTTTATAATATACACACAAATAATGTACAACCTACTGTAAAATACAAGACAATTAGAAAGCAATGAAGAGTTCCGTGACAATATAAAAACACCCACCCACAGGCCATGGAATGGGGTTTTGAGGAACCCATATCTGGTATAAATCCCTACTCTCCACTGCACCAGGATGGCTAGGAAGAAAACTCCTAAGGACTCCGTAATGCAAAATTATTTAATTAATTAAAAGGGTGGGAATTCGCTGTTGATTCAGGGTTCTGTGCTACCTTTAATAAATATACTCAGCAAAAGGATTCTGATTTTCAGTGATGTATATCCACAATGTATTCAATTTAATCGAGAAAGTCAGTTTACATATATATATATATATATATATATATATATATATATATATATATATATAAAATATATAAATGCTTAGTGGCGTCTGTCTGTCTGTGTGTGTGTGGAAAAAAAAACCCAAGTTGCAGCGCCACCTGCTGGGCAGAGTTATACACTGACCTACTAAATTCTTAATGTGTGTGGGGAAAAAAAATTCAAAAAGTGCTGAAATTTGGTAGGGCTCAAACTCATTTTTGTGAGGTAATTTTACCTCATGAACACACATGTGTAGAGGCGTGCGTTAGTGTGTGTGTGTGTGTGTGTGTGTGTGTGGAAAAAACTATTTTCTCAGAAAGGGCTCATCTAATTGACCTGAAATTTGGTATACTGACATTATTTGACAAAAAAATTAGAATAGTCAAGTCAGTTAACTTCCATCATCCCCCCTTCCCCCCGTGGGAGGGGTAGTAAAAGCTAAATTTATGAGTTGAGGGGTCAAACTCATTTTCGTGAGGTAATTTTACCTCATGAACACACATTAAAAAGGGCGCTCGCGTCGGGAAGTAACGATCTTCCCCTGAGGAGGCCTGGGCTAGGCCCAAATGCATGACAAGAACCTTTTGAAGACCTTAAGTATCTTGATTTGACTAGAATGCATGAGTATCATGCACGGGTTAACTTGTATATATATATATATATATATATATATATATATATATATTAAAACACCAGGGAGAATGTGTATGTATGTGGGAGAAGCTTTCCAGAGGGTGTTTCCCTGCTGTAAAAAAAACATTTCAAGGGCCTCTGGTGTTTTGTATGGAGAAATAGAAGCGTGGGCTCCATATATAAGGCCCAGTCCGGGTCTTCTGCTCTGCCAGTCTCTAAGCAGACTGATCAGGACTTGCTCTTGTGGGGTGCCTGTTAAAATGCAGCTAGAATGTGTTTTCACCCTCTCATTGTCTGGGGAGGAGGACAGATGTCTCCTGGGAGAAACTGCGAGTTGTGCTGTGGGTCCCATTTGTTTGGTTGGCCGGGCGGCTAGGATTTAGTTTATGTTTCGTTCTGTTTAGCAAGCTGATGAATAAAACTAGTCTATTTAACCTGAAACACTAGACTCGTGTGATTTTCTATCAGAAGTGCAACCATCCACCCCAGAGGACGGTATCCCCAATCCAATTTTATTGCAATATATATATATATATATATATATATATATTTGTTCAAAACAAGAATGCAAACATCAATTCATTATGCACTATATATTTGAGTGTTATTAGTAGAGAACCTGCATAAATGAAGCCACAAATTAATATTGGCAAACAACCAGTCCAAGTTTCAAAATTGATCATACTGTACTTTTGAGTGCCATATAGCACATTATGGGTCCCTGTTATATTGTATCTAATGCAGACAAATTATTTATTACAGAGTACTTTATCTTCACCCTCACAATTAATAAAATATCCCCAATATCCACTTGATTGCCCACAACACCCAATGCACAGTTGTGTTGTTTTGAGATCATGGGGTAAATGTATTAAGCAGCAGATTCTGCAAGTCGCTGATATTCGGCAATTTTGCAGAGGAAATTTAAAACGGCGATGGCTTTCAAGGCAAGACTTGCCTTGCCTTATATTTACCCCCAGTGTTATCATCATAGGGTTGATTTTCCTAGGGGCAATTTCCTAGAGAACTCAACTGCATACTGAACAGGCTAGGACTGTGTCCCACTATAAGAGGGGGGAATTTATACTGTGGGTTTTCCTGAAATCGTGTGACCAACCCAGAATATGGTTGCGGCTTTTTCAGGGGGACCTCACGCTGGTTTTAAAAATGTATTTATTTACTTTCTAAACACACTTTAAATGCCAGTCATCATCATCAATTTGATGGTGATTACTAGCGCCATGAGTATTCCTCCTGTCCCCTCATCAGTAAAGTGTATTGATGAACGTTACACCAGTATTTATGTGGGCACATTGATGTTTTTATTTTGAGTTGCACGTTTTTTGGGATATGTGCAACTCAAAATAAATGTTAAAATGCACCATTTATCAGGCATTTAACGCCTTGCAGTCTTTTTTAATCCTGCAGGGTGGAACTAGTGAGTGTGGCCACAATGCTGCAGTATATATGTTTTTACATGTGTCATTAACGCCTGAATACCAGACCACCATTATAACGCAAACAGGTAATTCCTTCTATCCCTTTCTTTTGAGGGGGTTCAGGATATTGCTGGCTTGAACTTGGATCTTTAAGAAAAACTCCACTCAGTGTTTTGTGCCTTCTGCAACACCTAAAATAGCTTGATATAAAACTGATATCATGAATCTAACTAAACTGATATCTGCATTGGTTCAGCTGGTGATTAGGTATGATACCTGTGGTACAAATTTAAAGATCAAACAGTTCAGTGAAATCCAAAGTAATTCCTGGAATACATCATCTCTAATTGCTACTGTCTGGTTTTGTCTTTCCGCAGTTAGAAGAAACCTTGATGTATGTCCTGTGCATAGTGACGTGAGGGTCTGAAGTTTAAAGCTGTGTGAATGTGAGGGCCCTTGCGGACAAGTCTTTTGACAGAGATGTTCATAACTCATTTTCTCTGGTTGACATTTGTCTGGTCTAAATTAACTTCAACAGGAGACCAGGTTAACTCAGTTACAACTATAGAGTGACGTTAAAGACCAGAGAAATGTCTCCATACATAAATGGGTCATGTCTGTTTTGAGTCTAGAGGACAAACTTATCACTGCTGGTCTGTTATTTCACAATTGTCACTTATCAAGGTTCAGTCTTTGAAAGTCAAAGAGAGTCTTCCCTTCATTCTCTATTAGGAGATTAAAGTAGCCAGAGCAGGTCCTTCATTATCAAATATTATGATCCCAAAATACATTCAGAGGATTATGACAGATAACTTTTTGGCTTAGATGCCTGTTAGACTAGGTTCCTAGTAATTCAATTCACTATCAACATTGCATTCCATATACATATTTATTGCAATCTTTAAAAAACTGGACCCAAATATTACTGCAGGGAGCAGGCTGGGCCAGGGGGCAGGAGGGCATCTGCCCCCTGGGCTAGTCTCATAGTGGGCTACCTTGGACTGGGCCACTGCTGCCTGCATTTTTTTTACTATAAAATGTTCCTAATAGGCTTCTGAGTCGAGAATTGCACCACAGGCTAAAATTTGGCAGCCTTCCCCTGACTACAGGTCCAATAAATTGCTAATAAACAGTTCAAGGGGTGATCTTACAACCCTACACACTACAGATAGGCAACATTTTCTAAAAAGTTTTGCAATAAAAAATCTTTCTTCAGCGTTTAGCCACAAAGTATTGTCCATTTCACCATAAGAACTTGGCCTTAAGTCTTTCCAGTTGTACGCTAACCACACCACACAACTCAATGAATTAACTATCATTATCTCTGCTCTGTTCAGAGACTAGAAAATCAGCAAATGCAAACTTTCAAGTAGATCATGGAATGGCATTCTGGGGGATGACAATCATCATCATCATCATTTATTTATATAGCGCCAAGAAATTCCGTAGTGCTTCATAATTGGGGCCAAACACAGTAAACTAATAAACAAACTGGGTAAAACAGACAGAGAGGTGAGAAGGCCCTGCTCGCAAGCTTAAAATCTATGGGACAATGGGAGTTTGATACATAAGGTTAAGTCTACATTTTACATTTCGGCCCAGCCAGACTGCAAAGGTAAAAGTGACTCATAAGTTAAATGATCCTGTCACACAACAATGTTGGTCAGGGGATAGTTTTTATTGTGTGAAATTGTGTAACGGATGCTAATAGGGTAATCTAGTGAGGTTAAGAGGGTGGTTAAGGAATATTATAAGCTTGTCTGAAGAGGTGGGTTTTCAGAGAACGCTTGAAAGTTTGTAGACCAGAGGAGAGTCTTATTGTGCGAGGGAGACAATTCCATAGAGTGGGTGCAGCCCGAAAAAAGTCCTGTAACCGGGAATGGGAGGATATAATGAGGATGGATGAGAGACGCAGATCTAGTGCAGAACGGAGTTGCCGAGTTGGGAGATATTTTGAGACAAGAGAGTAGATGTATGTTGGTGCAGCTTTGTTGATGGCCTTGTAGGTTAGTAAAAGTATTTTATATTGGATTCGGTAGAAAACAGGCAACCAGTGTAGAGCAAAACTCATAGTTTAAATCACCGGAACTTGACATTTGCTCGAAGTAGACACCAATATTACTCTGTATATGTCATTCCTCATTAATTCCACAATAATGGAATATTTTTGTTTATTAAATCGTGTTTTAATATGCTGCTTTCTGAATTCTGCATTCATTTACTTTTCAGACCTATACCTGCTACTGTCCCCTTACCATGCTCTGCATTTATTTTTATCTTTTGCTTTTTTTTGTATATAATATGTTAATTCTCTCCCTTCAATAGCTGCAAATCCCTTTACAGACTTTCCCCCTTGCTATAATATGTATTCACAGCTGATTTGAAAGTAATAAGCAATCTCTGAGTATCCCTGGCGATATCTAATAAACTCAAGGTTTTCAGCAGCAAACTGTTTCCAATGCAAGAAGAAGCAGGTGGATATCTGAAAAGTTTATTAGCCGATCAGCATGCCTCGGAAAGTCGATGAACATAACCCTTGGGTGGCTTAGAATAACAGATATATAATGTTATCTGCACAACGCCAACTGTGGAGAGGTACAAAAGATTCAATATGCCAGTTAGCAACAAAGAGAAAAGAAAAAGACCTGGCATTATTTAAGTTATACACACAGATTTAACCCTGGCAGCCTAGTCTGCTAGAAAGTCTACTCCTAGCCAAACAAATCATATTTCTAAACTGTTTTCAAGTTACTTATTTTTGCTAAACTTTCTGCTACAGAACAATACTGTAAATCATTGTGTCAATAAATGCAGAGATGGAGTAAGGTAGATTTACGTTATGTTATGGTGCAATCTAAATACAAATATGGCGCAGAACTACCCCACCCATTCTTCACAGTGTTATTGTGGATGTGTAGTGTAGGGTATAGCGGTGTATTAGCCAGGATCTGGATCATGCAGTTAGTCTATTATAACCTTGCCCCAGTTATGTTAATATCAGAGAAGAAATCAACATATGAAAAATGATATTTTACTAGTGCATAAAATTCATATATTCAGGTTTGATCATATATTTACAATAATCCTAGATAGTACAGGGTTAAATTCTTAAATCTCCAGTGAGGCTGTTGTGCTCATCTAGGATATAGAAGCGCTATGAATTGCTTTACACAGCCTAAGGGCTCGAGCAGCAGCCTTCGCTTTCAATCAATGTCGAGACCCTCAAGTGAAATTCATTCAGAAAACGGTTGGAGGTCCTCGGCTTTCCAAACTGCAGCCAGGCACACACTCCCTATCACAAACTGGTGGCACCACAGTAGGAAACTTGACATTTTGCCGAACTGACATTTGTTTGGGAACTGATAATTAAACACCATTTAAAAGTTATAGGCATGACTGAGACTTCCTTCCAGTAACCTTGACAGGTTCATCTAAAGCTTTCCATATGTCTCCCGATAATACCTTCTGTGGTATCTACTGTAAACTTGTTGGTGTTGCATATTTATGTCTTACACATTAGGAATGAGAATAATCATATTACAGGAAGACTAAGTAACTAATATGCAGTGTACATGATAGATCTCCATTATGAAAAATGCATGCAAGGGTCTTGCAGAACTTGTAATTTGAACAATTTGAAACTATCATAAAACACAGATTGATACAGTACTATTGTTGCTGCATGACCTATGCAGTATATTAATATGACCAATCACAGGCAGGGATAGTCATCAAACAATAGCAACAATTACACTATCCAGTGTAGATGTAGTTTGACCCAAGAGGGCAGTAGTTTGTCACAACACATTAAATCCCTGTCATGACCTCACCAGGTGGAGTAATTATCGCTGATGATAATCCCTGCTTCTGAACTGTAATTTACTGATTAATCTATGAGCGTGCATCCATAGACACATTTCTGTACTGTGCATGCATGTTCATCCATATCTTAGAGTGTATATTAGATTTGTGGCCCTTAAAACCAGGAGAGGTGGAACTGGTCAGGCATTGCTTGAGAACATTAATGTGTGTGCAAACATAAGTCACATGTCCCTACCAATGCCACCTAATGAGACTTGGAAGGATCTCGGTAGGTTTTGAATGTACCATAGGCCTGGTGTAACGACACCTGGGGGTATATTTACTAAGTGGTGTTTCCAGCAAAAGCTGATTCTCTGTGGTTTGCCATCATTTTTTAAAATTACAATTTCCAACAAAAGCCGTGTTTGTCGGAACCGCCGCTTAGTAAATATACCCCAAGGTGATGATGATGGTATTGGTGACGATATCGAGAAGCTTCTGATTGCCTGTTTGCATATTGACCCATCCAACATCATATTTGAGACTTTATTATGTCAAGTCATGCCCACCTATTTGCATTTACTTAACCTTTCCATTTAGACTATTGAAGATTTACATTTGATTTATGAAGCAGTAAATGACAGATGTAGGGGTTATTTCATTACATTTGAGATGGAATAAACTAATTTCACAATAATTACAAATACTTTAAAATCCCTATTCTCTCGTGTGTATATTAAACTTTAGTACATTATATTGTATAGAAATAGAGCATTGCACATTTCACATTTACTGCTGATCTTGTTAGGTAGTATCTGTATACTATTGTTTGGTGTATACTGCATATAAGCATATTTATGTGATGCCTGACACAGAACAGTGCTGTGTTTTAATTTGGACATATTGAGTCATGAAGACACTTATCTGGCTGTTCTGAGCGTATCCTCCGTAATACTGTAAGCGCAGAGCCGTCTGGTTTTTGGTTTGAAAAATGCTTACTAAAGCCTACATTTTTGGGAAGTGAATGGGGTGAGTCATGAGAGGATTAACACAGACAATGTATAATAACGGCGTTCCCGTGCATGTAGATGTTGCCTATAGCACCCAATCAGATTCTAGTTATCATGTATTTATTTATTTTCTACATTCTACAAAAGGACAGCTAGAATCTGATTGGTTGCTATAGGCAACATCTCCACTTTTTCAGATCTGCAGTTTGATAAATTTACCTTCTAGGGGTATATTTACTAATCGGCGGTTTTGAAAAAGTGGAGATGTTGCCTATAGCAACCAATCAGATTCTAATTAGCATTTATTTAATACAATCTACAAAATGACAGCTAGAATCTGTTTGGTTGCTGTAGGCAACATATCCACTTTTTCAAACCCGCAGCTTAGTAAATATACCCCCTAGGGGTAATGTATGAAGCTCCGGGTTCTTCAACACCCGCGAGTTCGGCGTCTTCGGCGTTTAAATTTAAAGCGGCGCTGCCTTGTAAAGGGAAGTAAAGGGAATTACAAGGCAGCTCCGCTTTAAATTTAAACGCCAAAGACGCCGAACTCGCGGGTGTTGAAGAACCCGGAGCTTCATACATTTACCCCCTAGTGTTTTTCATATTTCATTATGCGGTGGTTGTTTCTGCATACAGGAACTAAGTTCTCATTGTCTACACTGCTTTCTTTTTTTTCCAAGCCAGTGTCAATGGATTGTTTGGGGTACTTCAGGCTTCAAGAAAAGAAGATTATTTTTCCTTCAACAGAGAAATATTTTTTGGGGGTTCTAATATTTATGGACAGTTACAGAACCTGGAATGTTTTGGGTTTTATAATGGGCACAAGCCTATTGGATTAAAAGCTTACAAGATTGGATCCGTTGCACATGAAAAACTCAGATGTTGGTAGGTGTGTCAGTTTTTTTTTATATTTTTAATAAAATGATGTAGTATGAGCGAGGAGTGGGGTTTATTTACATTCTATTTTGCAGCACTATTTGGCTTAGCGGGCCCTGAGTGTCAGGGCATGCTGGCACTTGTGGTTCTCCAAGTGCCAGCATGCCTTGGCTGCTATGGGTATGCTGATGCTTGTAATTCTACAAGCACCAGTATGCCCAGACTGGTAATGGCAGCCTGGGCTTGCTGGGACCTGTAGTTCCACAAACTAAAATTGTGTTTACGCTTAAATTAATAACTTTATTATCCCACACCTCCACAAGGGTTAATATTATTGATGGGGACCCACATATTTTATAACATGCAATCATTTTTTTTTATACTGTATTGAGCCAGCGGGTTCAGCAACTGTAATGCCACCGGCAGGGCTGCCAAGAAGAATTCAGGGCCCGGGTACAACAAATTCATGGGGCCCCCCTCATAGTGAAGTAAGCCCCAAAATTTTTTTGCGCCGCCTTACGGCGGCGCAAAAAAGATTAGGTATATGGTCATATATTCAGGGGCGTGGCTAGCCAAACGGCAGTGCAAAAATTTTGGGAGGTGCGGTCATGCATTTGGGGGCGTGGCAAACGTGCCATTGGGGCGTGGCTAACATAAAAACCACTAGGCTCTCAATTCGCCGGAGCGTCACATATGTTTAAGCACTCCTGACTTTCAGGACATCTACCACCACAGGGTAGTATACAAACAATGCAGTGTGTACACAAACAGTTCAGTCTTGGCCTACACCTTACATTGGACACAACATTCACCAAAAATTGGTATTGTCCCTACTAGAATCACAACATTTCACACACTGTGCTGCTCTCTCCTACCTGTTCTTCTCACTTTCTCCACCTGTGGCTGCTGCTTTCTTTAGTTGTGGCTTGTCCGGATCCAGAAATGTTGAAGGACCTATTTTGAAAAAAAAATGGCTACATTTAGAAAATTACAGCCAGCCCCAGCGTTAAATCAATAGCACCCACGATTAATAATTAGGCCTTCCTCCAGCTCCAATATTACAATAATGTGCCCCTTCATCATCGCCATGCCTTATGATCACACTGTGCCCTCCATGCTGTTTTTGCCCCCTTCATCTGGCTCCCCTTCATCAGACTATACTATGCTGCTCCCCCCCTTTTTCAATCCCACTGTGCCATGCCTCCCCCCCCCCTTTGTAACCCCACTGTGTCATGCTGCCCACCATTTTTTAACCCCACTGTGCCATGCTGACCCCTGTTTATTAACCCCACTGTGCCATACTGCCCCGTTTTTTAACCCATCTGTGCCCCTCTCATTTTTTCACCCCCTCTGTCATGCTGCTTTCCCATTTTTTAACCCCTCTGTGCTCCCCCCTCAATTTTTAACCCCTCTGACATGCTGCTTTCCCATTTTTTAACCCATCTGTGCCCCTCTCATTTTTTAACCCCTCTGTCATGCTGCTTTCCCATTTTTTAACCCCTCTGTGCTCCCCCCTCAATTTTTAACCCCTCTGACATGCTGCTTTCCCATTTTTTAACCCATCTGTGCCCCTCTCATTTTTTAACCCCTCTGACATGCTGCTTTCCCGTTTTTTAACCCCTCTGTGCTCCCCCCTCAATTTTTAACCCCTCTGACATGCTGCTTTCCCATTTTTTAACCCCTCTGTGCCCCCACTCATTTTTTAACCCCTCTGACATGCTGCTTTCCCATTTTTTAACCCCTCTGTGCTCCCCCTCATTTTTTAACCCCTCTGACATGCTGCTTTCCCGTTTTTTAACCCCTCTGTGCTCCCCCCTCAATTTTTAACCCCTCTGACATGCTGCTTTCCCATTTTTTAACCCCTCTGTGCCCCCACTCATTTTTTAACCCCTCTGACATGCTGCTTTCCCATTTTTTAACCCCTCTGTGCTCCCCCTCATTTTTTAACCCCTCTGACATGCTGCTTTCCCGTTTTTTAACCCCTCTGTGCTCCCCCCTCAATTTTTAACCCCTCTGACATGCTGCTTTCCCGTTTTTTAACCCCTCTGTGCTCCCCCTCATTTTTTAACCCCTCTGACATGCTGCTTCCCCGTTTTTAACCCCTTTGACATGCTGCTTTCCCGTTTTTTAACCCCTCTGTGCCCCCCCTTATTTTTTAACCCCTCTGTCATGCTGCCCCCCCGTTTTTTAACCCCTTTGTGCCCCCTCATTTTTTAACCCCTCTGTCATGCTGCCCCCCCGTTTTTTAACCCTTGTGCTCCCCCTCATTTTTTAACCCCTCTGTCATGCTGCCCCCCCCCCCCGTTTTTTAACCCCTCTGTGCCCCCCTCGTTTTCCTCCCTTCACTTACCTTTTCTCCTCTCTTGGTCTTCTCTGCTGCTCTGTGCTCCATTGCTCCAGACTGACTGAATGCTGGGCATGACATGATGACATCACACCCAGCATTCAGACAGTCTGAATAGAGCACAGAGCAGCAGAGAGGAGGGATGCCGGCTCCGCGATCAGGTGAGTATGTTTTTTTTTTTTTTTAAACTAGCCTGCTCCCCCCACCAACGACCGAGCCCCCCCCCACCCCCCCCCCCCCCCCGCCAAAAAAAAAAAAAAAAAGGAAAGGAAAAAAAACGTTTGGAAAAAAAAAATTAAAAAATTTAAAAAAATCAGCAGCGCAAGGGCCCGGGCCGGGCCCCCTGACATGCCGGGCCCGGGTAATTAGTACCCGCTCCCCCCCCCCTCTCGGCGGCCCTGGCCACCGGACACACCGGCTGCTGCAGGAACTGACAGGTACATACGTATCCTGCAGCTTCCTGTGTAATAGGGCAGAGAGGAGTGCCAAAATACACCCGTAGTGAACAAGGAACATATCTTGAGATCTGTTCCTTATTGATTACAGTTGTAAGCAGAGTCTATTTGTGTGGAATTTAGCAGATACTTCTGAATATTTGCCTCAGTTTGGCATTTTTAGCTGTAGAATTTTGAGTGTTTCTCAGGGAGAAAAAGAGAAACAAAAAGAAGTGCGAAGAAATGAGTGAGATAAAAAGAAGTGAAATAAGGGTAAGCAGGGGGCTTATATTGGCAGATGGCATCAGGGGGAGAATACATCATTAAGATAAGCTAAAGTAATAAAACAAAGCTTTTCTTTACGCATGGAAGAGTAAAAGTCCTACAAGTTCAGATATTTGGATTCACTTTGCTGTGGGGTGTGAAGTGTGTCCATGTAGTGGGTCATAAATAAAGGTGTTATATTGAGCCCTTGAGTTAATGACTGGAATGTTCTTATCAATTTGAATTTCCCCCCTATACAAATTTATTGATGTAACAGCTCTTAAATGTTATGTCTTTTTCTCAGTCATTCATTTGTAAACCAGCCTGATGAAGGGGCCTCTGTGCTCTAAAAGCTAGCAAATATAATCCTTTATTTTTTTAGCTAATAAAGGTATCACTCCTATAATACTTTTGTCTTTTTTGACACAAAACTATTTAACATCACATATATTTTTCTGGCTAACACGGTACTGCAATAATAATAATAAAAAACATTTTTTTGCTACACATTTTGATAATGGAATATACCCCAATGTGCCGAACACAGATGGATCTTAAAAACCTACTGAAGAAACACAATTGAACAGCGACATTTTCTTCCTATCTAAAAGCAAAAAAGAGATCCTCATGATCAGGAATCCAACTCGACACACCTACAATACTCACTTCTCACAAAAACTTTGCTACAGATCATCTGAACGACTGCAAAATCACCTTATTGGACTTCTCTATAACAAGAGTAGAACTATCCTCCGTTCCACCTCTGTATCCCCACTCTACCAAGCCCTTCACTGGCTCCCCTTCCCCTACAGAATCCTTTTCAAGCTCCTCACTCTGACTTACAAGGCCCTCGCCAACTCCACTGCTCCCTACATCTCTAACCTTATCTCTTTTCACACTCACTCCCGCTCATTGCGATCGTCCAACGATCGTCGCCTCTCTTCCCCTCTGATTACCTCCTCTCACGCACGTATCCAAGACTTCTCCCGCGCCGCTCCCCTCCATTGGAACAAGCTCCCCCGCTCCATCAGAACTTCCCCTAATCTGTCCTCTTTCAAACGAACATTAAAAACCCACCTTTTCCTTAAAGCCTTCCAGTCTCATGCCTAAACTCCCACCGGTCGGCTACCTCTCTTTCTCATCCCTTCTTCCCTTCTCCCCCTTCCTCCCGTCTCTCCGTCTCATCCATGTGTCTGTCTGTCTTCCCCTCCCTTTAGATTGTTCGCTCCTTTGAGCAGGGCTCTCCTACCTTCTGTTTCCATCACTTTTAACTGCGCTCTCCAGCTACTCAGCTCACCTCCTCTCAGTCCCTCTGCCCTCTGTCTCCTCTCGCTTCTCTCCGCTCCCCTCAGTGACTCTCAACCTGTCATCCGTGCCCACCCTCTTGGGCCATAGTTACCTGCCTGTACTCAATTTTCCCTGCCCTCCCTCTCTTTCATGCTGTGCCTGAGCCCCCAGAGTTATAGTGCTTACTGTTACTTGTTCTGTGCTGTTTCACCTTGTACTGTGCCATTGTTTGTCCTTGTACGGCGCTACCTATACTTCGTGGCGCCCTATAAATAAAAATTAATAATAATAATAATAATATCCCAGAAAAGATTAATTCCCTAAATACCGCAATACAGGGACCTGTGTCATATCCAACCAAGAAAGTACAACATGATTTCTTTAATAAATTACAACATCACCTAATCACCAATAAGGAAAATAAACTCAACAGACTAAGGATGAAAGCTGGTCTCAATGTGCAAGACAAAAAGCAAAATTCACATAATAATTTGGATACATCGTCATCTGTTGTGAACTCTCAAAATATGAGCCAAGCACAGTAGAAAAGAGTGGTTTATCCAGAGGACTTACATTCTGTCCCACAAAACAACTCAAAAAGGCTCAGTTTTGCAGTGATGTGGAAGAATTCTTCCGAAGATTGCGGCTTAAGGAATTCTTTTATGGCAAAACAGATATCACATCACAAACTGATATGCAGCAAGAAAATCCTAGAAAAAAATAGGACAATCTGGACCCTACAGCCGGGACACACCCAAAATATGGATCACTTTATAAACTGTTTCAGAAAAAAAGTAAAATTTGAGATTTTGGACAAAAACCACAAAGTGGCGCACAATCTCAATGTGGAGGAGAGGAATGCTATAAAATCATTAAAATGTAACAACAATATCATCATTAAACCAGCAGATAAAGGAAGAGCTGTAGTAATCATGTAATATATCAGATTACATTCAGGAAGCACACAGACAGCTCTCGGATAAAAAATACTACACTCCTCTTATGGAAGACCCCACCAAACAATACACAGAAGAACTTATAAAGATCAAAAATGGTTTCAACCCAGGATCAACCTCTCTACTGGACCTTATACCGGACAATCCCAAATGGGTACCTTCTACATGTTACCTAAAATACATAAAGAAGGCAATCCAGGGAGAACAATAATTTCTGTTATTGGGACCTTAATGGAAAATATTTCTGGCTTGATAGAGACTGTTCTAAAACCTTTGGTGAGACGAACACCCAGCTATATCCAGAATACCACAGACATTCTCTGCAAACTTTCAGCCCTGGGACCACTACCAGAAGGCTCAATACTGGCAACTATGCATGTGGAGTCTAAGTACTCTAACATATCCCACAAGGATGGCATACACTACCTTCAAAAAAACAGACTAGCCATGGAGCCGACCCTGCAGCTGATCAGGTTCGTACTCAATCATAATTACATTTTTTTGGGGAAAGACATATACCTGCAATGTATGGGAAGTGCCATGGGTAGTAAGATGTCACCTCAGTATGCTAATCTTTTCATGTCTAAACTAGAGGAGGAAATCTTATCAACTTGCACAATGAAACCTATAGAATACTGCCGTTATATTGATGATTTGCTACTAATCTGGACGGGTTCTGAAGATGAGCTGCTGACTTTCCATAATAACTTCAACAAATTTCACCGAACCATTAGACTGACTCTTAACTACTCACAATCTCAGATCCATTTCCTGGACATGACCCTATACAATAAAAACAATACTATACAAACATCAGTCTATCTTAAACTCTTAAACCTACAGGCCGCCCAGCATATCTGAGATGGGACAGCGTTCACCCAGGACACATATAGAAGTCCCATTAATAGCCAATCTCTGATACATTCGGATTTGTTCAGGCAGTGAAGACAGAAAACAACACCTGCTATCACTGAGGAGTACATTCCTACAACAAGGATATCATCCAATAGTTATAGAGGAACAGATCCACAGAGCCACAAGGATCCCAAGGAGTAGCCTCCTGGATTACAAACAGAAGGAAGTTTACAGCAGGGTGCCCTTAGTGGTCATTTACAATCCCCACATGAACATCATGGGGAAAATTGCTACTGACCTTCAACCCATATTTCAGAAAAACAATAGACTGAAGGAAATATTCCCAGATTTGCCTCTGCTTTCATACAAACAGCCTCCAAATTTAAGAAATTTCCTTGTTAGAAGTGCCCTCTCTTCACAATCAGAGACTGGCACCTTCCCTTGCAAAAACAAAAAATGCAAAACATGCACCCATGTCCTACCAACAAACACAGTCCACATACCCAACACACAACAGGACTATAAAATAACTAACACATTCTCATGTACATCCTCCAATGTGATATACATGATACAGTGTACAAGGTACCCTGATGGAATATACATTGGAGAGACGAAGCAGAAATTGCAATCCAGGATGAATCTACACAAACACACAATAAGGAAGTCTCTGAACACCCCCATTGGTAAACACTTCTCTGGACCAGGACACAATATGACAGATTTAAAAGTATTGATACTAAAAGGTCTTTTAACAAATGACAGGGAGAGAAAAATATCGGAATCTAACTGATAAGAACATTCCAGTCATTAATTCAAGGGCTCAATATAACACCTGGATTTATGACCCACTACATGGACACACTTCACACCCGACAGCAAATTGAATCCATATCTCTTAACTCGTATGACTTTTACTCTTCCATCCGTAAAAAAAACCTTTGTTTTAATACTTTAGCTTATCTTAATGATGAATTTCCCCCACCCCTGTACACATTTCTTGATGTAACAGCTTTTAAATGTTGTGACTTTTTCTCAGTCATTCATTTGTAAACTCCCTGATGAAGGGACCTCTGTGCTCTGAAAGCTAGCAAATATAATCCATATTTTTTGGTTAGCCAATAAATGTATCACTCATGTCACGAACAACGCTCCCAGCTGCCGTGACTTTGGGGTGTTTGCTGTATGAGGTCACACACGATTTCAGCCCGCAGTCTCTCTCACCTATCACACAGGTTCTATACCTACGGAATCGCCCCCAAAAACAGCGCTCTCACACCCCCCCAGACACTTCAAGGTTTACCACCTATTGGGTATGGGCAATAGGACCATATATACTGTCCCACACTGGCACACAGGCTTCTAGTTCCACAAACTAGCAAGACCCACACCAGCACGCACAGGGTTGACTCTTCACACCTCCAGACTGTTACACAAATGTAAATACAAGCACACACCACTTGTTAATCAAATGTATCAACAAATCACACACAGGGTAACCTGGACGAGCAATCTCTTCTAAACAGGCTAATGAATCTGTTAGAGTATCAAGGACGCAACTTATTACATTTTGGATTTAGTATACGAAAATACAGGCATTCAGATATAAAGAAAAATAATGAATAAACAATTAATATATTGACATAGCAAGCAAAAACAGTTTAAAATAAAGGATTACATTCAGATTTGCACTTACATGAATTGCATTCTGGCCAAGGGGAATTTGGCTAGGAAGATGGACAGCTTATCAATGTATCTTGATTTCCCCAAAAGTCTGACAGTCTTTCCCCTCAGAACACAGATTTTAAGCAAACTCAAATGGGACAATGTCACGGCTAAGGATAATTATGGATCCCCAGCCTCTACTTAGATGATGATAGTAGAGGGTGGTGGAGACAGGACACAGTGGAATTGAAGTTCTTAACTTGAGAGCATCACAAGGAACAATAACACAAACGATGGTAGTGTGTTGCAACTTGATATATTGATAGAAGATACAACAGCAGTAATAATAAAATACAATCGTAATCACAGATGCACTTCAGTTGGTAACCAATGGCAACAACATGTGAAATAGACAATATAACAGTTCAACGCTAGATGGTAATAGAACACTTGGATCCCACACGAAACACACAGCAGATGAAGGTGAACCACTGACACAGCTAAAAGTCCGATAAGAATAGTATGTAGACTTGGCTGATCCAAAAATATAATATGATTCACTTTAGCAGGTGGTTGTAGGTATCACAATAGTTCATATAGCGGAACAATGAACGTTATATGCCACCCAGGAACTTGAGTAAACAGGAAGGTTTTGCCTAGAAGTACAGCGTGATAACGAAATCCAAACTGAGCGTAGAACTACAGGTCACAGGAGATCCGGTTAACAGGTAAGCAAGAGTTCATCACAATTAGACGACAGCTGGTAATGCACACAACTTGTATTGAAGTAGAGGCTCCCGGCTTAGCAGTATATTCATATTATAAGTCCAGCAAATAATAATCAGCAGAATAATAATAGCTGTGCCAGACATAGAACCACAGATGACAAGAGAACTTGATTGTAGTTCAACATAGCATACCGCAACATAGACAGCCGAGTAGAATAGCACTGGAGCCAATCAACATGAGCACAGATGTAGCAGACAACTCACGAATAA